>NW_026296915.1:0-298 GCF_001194135.2 Octopus bimaculoides
GTGTGTATATGTATATGTATATGTGTATACGCATGTATGTATCCTAAAAGATACATTTCAATGTAAAGCCGTTCAAGTATTAAAAATTTCCAGGTCATGGAACTTACTTACACCAAACAAACCTGAAGCCATGTGAAAACATGTTTTATTGATCAGATTTAAATCTCGCGAGTTTCTTTACCACAAAGCCGCGCGTTTCCTTGATGCCAACCGGAATCAGGACGACGTTGCCATTCTTGGCATCGTGAATGAATATATGTGTGTGTGTGTGATTGTGTTTGCGTGTGTGTGTGTGTGT
>NW_026296915.1:3770-4322 GCF_001194135.2 Octopus bimaculoides
CGCAAACAACAACAAAACACAAAACAAGAAGAAAAGTCAAAAGCAACAACATAAAAACCAAAAAGCATTAAAAAATCTCAATTTCATTTTTTTTCTCATCATTTTAGGTGTATTTTTACGTTTTTTTTCGCTTTGTTTGTTGCTTGTGTTGTTTGTATAAACCTGTATTTAGAATTGTTTTTTTGTTGTTGTGTTTGTTTCCTGCTGCTGTCGCAGCTCTTAACAAAGTTAGATATGGCTTTGAAGACTGTGCACAATATCCACCAACGCCACTACAGCCAACACCAACACCAACACCACCACCAACAACAACAATAATAACAACAACAACAACAATAACAATATCAAGATGTTGATGACAAGATGGAGGACAGGCGAAATATACAGAAGATCTAATCTGGTCTGTGTCATAAATTGAAAATATGTGCGTGTGTATATATGTTTACGGGATTATGTGTACGTGTGTGTATGTATGTGTATGTGTATATGAGACCATGTATCTATTTGGCGTGTGTGTATGTGTGTGTGTGTGTGTGTGTGTGTGTGTGTGTG
>NW_026296916.1:0-971 GCF_001194135.2 Octopus bimaculoides
TATATATATATATATAATTGAGAATATGTGTCTATCTGTCTGTCTGTATGTGTGCATCATTAAAGCTCAAGAACTAAACAACCAATTTCATTCAAATTTTACACATGTCTTACTTAGGAGCCAGGCAGAGTCAGGGGCCAAAAACATTTTCAACTTCTTGCCTAATGCAAGCCCAGAGCAATCTCTTATCTCTTCAACTATTTCAGCGTTACATGTCATTAACATCTCAATAACAAGTGAAACAATAGTATCTATATGTGAGATAATACTTTCACTTTTCATAGTTTCACTATTAAGACTTTCACAGTGTATATAATAAATACATACTAAAACTATTAATACTGAAATTATTATCTCACATAAGTACATGCATATACATATATATATATATATATGTATATGCATATATATATAACTTATGAAAGTAAACAAAGTTTCCTTTAGAAGCATTGAGATGTATTCAAAGATACAGAACTAATTTACTCTCAAATGCATGATAATGCTAATACAATAGCATGAACAGGATAAACTATCCATATATTGCAGAAAATATTGTAACCATACGACCATGAAACATGAGCTCACATACCTGTGATTATGCGACAAGTGCTTTAATCTTTAAGCTACATTGTCTAGTAACAAATTCTTCTGCAATTTTAGGATTTATAAATTCAGATTTATAAGACGCTGATGTTAAATTTAACTGATGATGAAAGTAAACAAACTAAGTTTGCTCTAGAAGCATTGAGATGAATTGAAAGATACAGAAATAATTTAATTTCAAATGCATGATAATGTTAATACAATAGCATAAAGAGGATAAACTATCCATATATTGCACAAAAAATCCATACTGGCAAGCTGTAACACTCATGGCTGTCTGGTAATAATATTTTCTGCAAGAAAGTTTACGCTGTTCATGGTATTGTATTAAAATTGTCATGCATTCCAGAAAAAATTATTTCTATATA
>NW_026296917.1:0-664 GCF_001194135.2 Octopus bimaculoides
AAGCGGACGTTAAACGATGATGATGATGATGATATATATATATACATATGTTTGTATGCTCCACAGATATATACGCATAGGTGTTCCTGTGTGGTAAGAAGTTTGCTTTCCAACCACAGGATTCCGTGTTCAGTCCTACTGCATGGCACCTTGGGCAATTCTCTTCTATTATGACCTCAGGCCTTATAAGTGAACCTTATCAGATGGAGACTAAAGTGAGCCCATCGTACACACATATATATATATATATATATATATATATATATATATATATAGATTCATGCATGTGTGTGTGTGTGTGTCTGTCTGTTCCCTCCCACCCACACCATAACTTGACAACCGATGGTGGCGTGTTTACATCCCCGTAACTTCATTCGGTAAAGAAGACTGATAGAATAAGTACTAAGCGTTCAAAGAGTAAGTCCTGGGGCCGATTTGTTCGGCTAAAGCCCTTTACGGCACTGCTCCAGCATGACCACAGTCACATTAATGAAACAAAGAAAAGAATAGAAGATGTGTATATATATATCTATAGGTGGATGGCTAGATAAATAGAAAGATAGAAAGATAGACAGATAGACAGACAGAAAGATAGATACATAAATAGACTGATAGAGAATATGACATTGGTGGTGCCCCTGCATGGCCATGACCTTTACACTGG
>NW_026296917.1:1249-1993 GCF_001194135.2 Octopus bimaculoides
TATCAGTCTATATGTGTATATATATACATTCATACATACATATATATAGTTTAAATTTATAGCAAAACAAAAGATGAAACCAGGTGTAGGATCAACAAGCAAGTGTATGAGTTTGACACTCAGAAAAGTGGAAAAAAATAGTAAAACAAAATACATCGAGAGAGAATGAAAACAATGTGTAGAGTTCAGAGCTCCATCATCATATATGTATATATGTATGTATATATTTGATTTTGTTTATAATAAATTTTATTAAAGCTTATTAAAGGGTTCATCTCCATTTTCTTGTTTTCATTTGAATGATTATAAACCATGGTTTATATGTGAACCTACTATTTTCCCTAAACATATTAGGTATTTAACCAGTAACTCTTTGAATGGTGCCATCCCTTAACTGAGGCTAATTTAACCTCTAATTGAACTTATGTATATATATGAAAACATCCAAGATTGCATTCTGATAGGAAAACACCCAAAGGTGCTGCTTCACCTTTTTAATCAGTGGACGGCAGAAGAAAATAAAAATAGAATAAATAAACTTATCTTTAATAAATTCAAAATAAATAACACAGTGATTGTGATGATAATGATGATGATGATGATGATGATGATGATGATGATGTTGATGACGAAGGTGATAATGCTGTTGTTGTTGTTGGTGTAAGTATTCACATTCATTGTGAAGAAAGTGAAGTTTATACTGAACAATGCATATTCATTAGAAAAATTACAGTTTCTAAGGGT
>NW_026296918.1:0-521 GCF_001194135.2 Octopus bimaculoides
GCATGTATGCATGCAATTGTAAGCATCTTTGTGTGGACATGAATGTATATGTGTGTGAGGAAGGTCTCTATTTCATGTGCAGTTATATGTGTGAATGTATGTGAGTGTGTGGTCTCCCTGTGTTGTGTGTAAACATATGTATGTTCATAACTGTGTATGTGTGCACATGAATGTGTGTGTATGTAAGCCTCGCTTGACTTCATATAGAGGAGGAGGAGAGGAAGTAAAAGAATGATACAGAGAGAATTAATGTGAGAGGTGCAGGATGAGTGCACATACTAGGCTTGGTGGTGGGGCAATGAGAAAAGGAATGGTGCAAACACACAGTTATGAGAGGCTTCTCTCAGTTTCCATCTTCCAAATCTATTCACAAGTCTTTGGTCAACCTTGAACTCTTGTAAAAGACACTTAAGGTATTGCTTAGTGGAACTGTACTCAAAAGCACGTGTCTGGGAAGCATCTATGAGTGTATGTGTGTGAGAGAGAGAGAGAGAAAGGGAGAGAGAGAGAGAGAGAGAGAG
>NW_026296919.1:0-424 GCF_001194135.2 Octopus bimaculoides
CATCATCATCGCTATCATCATCACCCCCCCCCCATTACCATCACCATCCTCATTATTTTTGCCATAGCCATCATTGTCTTCTTCATCATCATTTTAGAGTCAATATTTCTGTGCCTGCATGGGTCAGATGAGAGTATGTTGAGCAGAGTGTTTCTACAGCCAGCTTTCCTTCCTGTCACCAATCCCCATCTGGTTCCAAATAAGTTAAGAATCTTTCCATCTTTTGAATAATAAATAAACTGGACATGCTTCTGTTGTGGAGAATTAGAAACAAATGAAAGTGTATGAACGAATGTTTTGTTTACAAAAAGATTTTGCTTTCGTAGGGAACAGTGAGCAAATTACACCATCAGGAAGTTATTGTTTTAGAACCATTTAACAGTCACCATGTGTAAACAGGAAAGTTGAACAAATACACATACAT
>NW_026296919.1:1905-2062 GCF_001194135.2 Octopus bimaculoides
AAGCACTGCTGTAAACAGCAGAAGTGAACTAGAATGTTAAAACTTAGTGTACATGCACAACAGAGTTTAAGGTCAATCTGTGCCAAGAGGCTTCACACTGTATGCTTTAGCTTCGTTACTATGGCAACAGTCCAGATACTTATTGATCCCACCATGT
>NW_026296920.1:0-510 GCF_001194135.2 Octopus bimaculoides
CTATATATACAGGTAGACGTAGGTATGCACATACCTGTACGTATATATTACATATACTCATTTATTATTGTTTATATACATATATATATACATGGAGAGAGAGAGAGAGAGAACAGACGTGCTTTTCTCTCACCTATCGTTTCTCTTTTCAGAAAAAATTGTTTCTCCCAGCATTCATTAATTTCCTCTCGTTCTGGTCTAACGACCCTGCATGTTTGTTTTCGTTCGCTTTCCTTGTATATCTCCACTGTCATATTTTTGTTCCCAACTTTGACCCTCCATAAATCCTATTGTCATTGAATGCTCGACCATTTGGCCCTCCATAAATCATATTCTCGTTGAATGCTCGAAATGAAGAGTAGATAGACAGCCGACAACTGATGAAGGGTCTTTTCTCTGTGTTTACTTGTCCTATTTTCTCGTTGTTTATATATTTCGCTCGTTTTCCCTCGTTTGTTTCCGTATTTCATGTTATTTGCACTGTAGGTGACGTCCTGTACCCATATATAT
>NW_026296920.1:1416-2047 GCF_001194135.2 Octopus bimaculoides
ATATATATATATATATAAAGTAACAAAATGAGGAAAAGAAATCCTTCAAAGGGGTGTGTTAAACATCCAATTCAGTTGTACGTCAGTTGAATACCATATAAATATTGGTATAATGCAATTATAAAGATAAATCAAATAGAGAGATACTATTAACAAATAATTCATTTATATTACAATATTACATGACATACTATAAATATAATATAACACTAGCAATGCATCCCATAGTTGCCCGGGTGTTATGACCTACAGGCACATTATATTATTTGCTCCTTTCTTATGGGCAGAATCGACACCACTGATATATAGTTAATGGCACAATGGAGGTTATTGTTCGTTTGAAAGTGAAGGTGGGTGCATGGGTTTGCATGAAAGTGCTTTTTGTTCTTAAGATGGATCACAAACTATGTATTGTTTCATCGTATAAAAGGGGGTTAATACGATTTTGACCAGAAATCACGTTTTCAAAATTTTAATTTCCTCCCATCCTCACTGCAATTTCTTAATTTGTAACTTTTTCGAATTTTTTTTTTTTTTTAGTATATATATACGTAGAAAATATAGAGCTTACGAATCTTGGAAATACATATATTTTTTATAGTTTAATTTTTCTTAAAGAAACACTCAATGC
>NW_026296920.1:3258-3632 GCF_001194135.2 Octopus bimaculoides
GTGTGTGTGTGCGTGTGTGTGTATTTGTATGTGTGTGTGAAAGGAAATTATTTTATTTCATTCTTTCGTTTGAAGAAGCAAAGTTGTCAGCTCGACATATATAGGATCATATGATTGTTCGTTAATTTCCGTAAAATTCTTTTGATTTCTTTATGCTTTGAAAAGAGCAGACATTGAAAAAGCGACATTTGCTTTGAAGTGAAAGGAGAATGTAAAAGAGAGGAGAAAGTGAAAGATGTACGTGTATATGAAATGGTCGTATGTGCGTGAGAGAGAGAGAGAGAGAGTGAGTGAGTGAGTGAGTGAGTGAGTGAGTGAGTGAGTGAGTGAGTGGGTGAGTGGAAGATGTGTGTTGTGATGTATGAATTATTTTG
>NW_026296920.1:4007-8205 GCF_001194135.2 Octopus bimaculoides
TTTTAATACAATATGTATGTGTACATTTTCATAAATTTTTATCCCAGTAGAATTCTACGCATGCATGAATAAGCAACTTTCTTTATTATAATACAGATGTGACTAATTCGGAGAAACATTACCTTCATTATTCACACATCATCAGTCTCGTAATCGAATATTGTAATTTTGGCTGAAATTGAAAGTGTGATACTATTTTCACTTTCTAATGAAACCTAGTCGTTGTAACTTTCAATATCAGCGCCTTTAACTATTGGTTGGTTGGGTGGAGGAAAGTCACATATATATTCTAAGACACACACACAGACATACATTAAAGCACACCTCAAGCTTATCTCTGTCCCTGTGTATGTCTGTCTGTGTCTTTAGAAGTGTGTGTGTGTCTATCTGTCTGTCTGTGTCTTTAGATGTGCGTGTGTCTCTGTGTGTGTCAGTTGTCACAAAAATGTATATATACTGACAGACACAAACACCGTCACACACACATACTTGTCAGTCATCGACCTGACGTACGTAACGAACGCGCGAACACATATAGAAAGTGTGACGTCATCGTCGTTATTGTGGTGGCGGAGGTGGTAAAAGATGTTTACGATAGGTGACTAAAAGAAAAATGATAATCTTAAATTTTTGCAATGCAAATAAGTGAATGAAAATATAGCTTAGTTGGTAGCCAAAAGCTTACTGAATCTTTTGATACCCCATACGTCAAAAACGGCAACTCGGTTTTGGAATGCATAAGGAACATACGCACACACACACACACACACACACACACACACACACACACATACACACTCTCTTTTATATATATATATATATAGATAGATAGATAGATAGATAGATAGATAGATAGATAGATAGATAGATAGATAGATAGATAGATAGATACGGATAACATAATATTATATAACAGACAATTATTAAAAAACCATAAGAGGCCAACAAATTGTTTCGACATATATATTTTTCTAATTTTTTAGGGTTAACCAGATTTGAAGTTACTAGATGAAGTTATTTAATGAATCGACAGAAATCATTAATACAAACCAAACAAGCAGCAAGTACTGTTCTCGATGAACTAATCTATATTATTATTTACAAAATTAGGGACCATATATGGTGCATATCCAAGCTCTATCAATACTCTCAGAAGTATACAAACAACATTGTTGTAATAAGAATACAATTTATAACCTATACAATACTATAATAATGACTATTTTGGTTATTAAGTTTATTTAGTAAGTCAAATGAAACTATTTTTAATATCATTATTATTCTTATAATTATCATCAATTAATTAATAAATGGAATAAGTTTATTTATACACCTATTCATTTAGTATAATGAAGACATCTTATTTGTGATATGTAATTAATATTAAATACTAATATAATGATAAATTTAACAGTAACTACATGAAAATGTACTAAAATGAAGCAATTCAGAATTGGTCCACTAATAATCAATTTTTTAATTAAATTATTATATAGATTGAGATGACAAAACTCAAATATACATTTATCTTCACACACAGACACACACACATACACCCACATATATATACATACACATATATATATACATACATACACACACATATATATATATATATATATATATATATATATATATATATATATATATATATTTATATATACACATATATATATATACTTAATACATATATACACACACACGCGCACTTATACATGTACACACATACAAAAAATGTGTGAATAACAATCCTTATTTAAGTAACTTCAAATCTGGTTACCCCTAAAAAATTAGTAAATTTGATTTCCATTATTATAGCCCCCAAAATATATATATCTATGGGATATTTTGGTTATCGCCTTAAGTCTATATTAACACTTATTAAGGAATTCTCCCTACGATAATTTAAGTAAACAAGGAAAACAATTTTATTTGGCTTCTATTCATATCTACTATGGTATTATTCCTCCGAGAAAATAATAAATATAGAAGACTATTATTAGTTAATTTACATAATAATGTTTTATACCAGTTAATTTAAAGTAAATAAAGGAATTGTTGTATTGATGATGTAATTGTAAATATACTTTTTGTTGAAGTTATACATAGAACCACAAATAGTAAGAGACCTGGGCATCAACATTTGTAGTGATGCATCATTTCACGTGCACATTGTCAAGTTGATAGCAAAGTGCAGACAACTGGCAGAGTGGATACTGAGGACATTCCGAACAAGGGATCAGAAAGTCATGTTGACTCTATGGAAGACATTTGTTCTGAGCCGCCTAGACTATTGCTCTCAGTTGTGGTCACCACACAGTGTCAAGCGGACAGCAGAACTCGAGGCAATTCAGCGTCACTATACTAAAAAGCAAAAAAGATCGCCACAGTCCAACAGATGAACTACAGGGAGCGACTGAAGGCACTAGGTCTCTACTCCCTGGAGCGCAGGCGGGAGAGATATGTAATAATATACATATGGAAGATACTGGAAGGACTGGTATCAAACTTTGGCATCAAGTACTACACGAATGCCCGCACAGGTCGCCACTGCATCGAACCAAGAACGAGGTACTGCAACAGCCTCGGTTTCAGGGGACCTCAGCTCTTTAATGCCCTGCCAAAACATTTGAGAGACCTGCAAGACATGGATATAGAGGTCTTCAAGACAAAACTCGACGCTTTCCTCTCCACGATAACCAGACAAACCAACGGCTCGAAATGAGACACAGTTTAGAGCAGCGATGTCAAAATCTCTTATATACCAGATGTGCCATCAAAACTCTTGATTGGACTATATCAGGTGGAGGATAAGAGCCATGCAAGGAACGTGAAGAGAGCACAGCATAAAGACGGAAAGTCACGGTGGTGCTCCAGCATGACCACAGCCACTTGGCTGAAACCCATAAATAAATAAATAAAAATAGGAGAAAACTTAGATACTTAATTATATACATTTATATACACACATATCTTATTGCTGTATGTTGTGGTGACAAGGGACTATCTTGGACATGAAAGGGTTTCGATTGGTATGTGTTTGAGATGTAATGAAGAGAATTTCGACGGTTGTGGATTGCACTTACTTGGTTGTATCGTCCGTTAAAGTGTTTTTGTTGTTTTTTAATTGCAATTGATGTATGATTGAATAGATAACGTTCACGCTCATAATACAGAGAAATTTGAATTAATTTTTGCAATCTAGTCGTCCTTTCACACGGAATTTCGTCTATCTTTAAACCATGACCCTGAAGTGACTTTATATATATAAGGGAAATGTTATTATGTATGTGTATCAGAAAAAATATATGTAAGTATGTAAATCGAAACAATTTGTTGGCCTCTTATGTTTTTAAATAACTGTTAATTTATATAATATTATGTTATATTATATTCATAGTATATCAAGCAATATTATAACATAAATAAATTATTGGATTGTCAATAGTATCTCTCTATTTAATTTAGATGTATATATATTAAATTGAATGCGACGCATCCATTTTCAAGTAAGTTTTTGTTCACCTTTTTTATGCGACTCTCAACTGTATACTGTTTTCTTGCGTCATCCCTCTCTAATTCCTTTTTCTTCCCTCCCTCCTTCATCGTTATCTATCTGTCTCTCCCCCTTTTTCACTTTTTCTTTCTATCTCTCTCTCGTTGCTCATACGTGACCATCGTCCATCTTTCTTTTCCTCACATGATCATCTTTGTTTTCTTGCACGAACGTTTATAAGAACAGGCGTGTTTTTCACTCTCTCTTCTATCTTTTCTCTTTTCAAAAAAAAAATGTTTCTGCTAGCGTTCACTAATTTCTTCTCGTTCTGGTCTAATGACCCCCCCCCATGTTTGTTCTCGTTCAGTTTTCTCGTATGTCTCCACTATCATTTTTGTTCCCAACTTTGACCCTCCATAAATCCTAAATGTTATTCTAGAAATTATGACAGCAACTGTCTTTGAAGATCCATTGTCAATATTGTCGTTGAATGCTCGAAATGAGGAGTAGATAAACAGCTGACAACTGGTGAAAGGTCCTTTCTCTGTGTTTACTTGTCCTGTTTTCCATTTTTTTCTTGTTTACGTATTTCACTCATTTTTCCCTCGTTTTTTTTTCGTATTTCATACTATTTGCACCGTTGGTGATGTCCTGTGCCCATATATACATATATACATATATATATATATATATATATATATA
>NW_026296920.1:8215-13678 GCF_001194135.2 Octopus bimaculoides
CCTTCGGTATGTAAGCACCATTATCGGTGAGGAACTTATTTAAAAGTTCATATATATTTATAAACATAATTAAGGGATCAGCAAACATTTGCTTCACCATATACCGAAGTTCAGAAATAGCAGCTAAAAAAGCTGAGACTCCAACAGATAGCATTACTTGTAACTCACAAAGGCAAAAACAAGAAGAAAAAACAATGAAAACTAACCATTCCGAAGTTAATCGTAGACGCGTTTCTGGATTATGAGTGATAATACTCAATTTCCTTCATCAATACGATATTCCAGTAGTAAATTCGACCATGCTAGCAAACTGAAAGCATAACCGAATCTACCTCGGTCAGCCAGTCTACTATCTTCTCCTCAAGAAATTACCATGTGCGTCACAAGCGATACCGCAGAGAATTTGCGTTTACTACCAGGGAGTGAATAATTATTACAAATTAAAAGGGTGAAGGTTTATCAATTTATTAATTTATTAATAAATCAACAATTAATAATTTTTACCAAGCCCTTCGGTATGTAAGCACCATTATCGTATTGTACAGACAAAAAGGTGATATTTCGAACGCAGTACGGACGTGAAAACAGCAGAAAGATTGGGTATTATTAACCTCACTTATAAGACGGGAAAATAGTTGCCAACAAACAGCCACGAGGCTCGAACTTGCACCACTCGGATACCGGATGAGGACTCCACCGTTAAACTAAACTGTCCACTGACAACAGCCTCTCTTAAATTAAGCGCTAAATACATAACTTTTCTTTGGAATGCAGCAACAACAAATGTAAACAAACTTATATTTTGTTTTTAGAAGCGTCTGTATAATACAGGAGATTGTTGTCGGCGGGCAGTTTAGCTTAATGGTAAAGTATTCAGCCGGTATTCGACAGGTGTGGGCTCCAGTTCCGTAGTTGTCTGTTGACCAACTTTTTCCGTCTTATAAGGGTAATTACACCCAATCTTTCTGCTATGTTGCGCTCGAAATATTACCTTCTTGTCTGTACAATGGTTTACCAGTAACTTTATGTGTGTGTGACAGAGAGAGGATACACATGTATTAACATGCATATGTAAAAACATATGGGACACTCTCACAGGATCCCTGTAGTCTTCGTAGTTGCTAGCCATTTTGCTTGCTGCCAGTCTTACATTTAGATACTTCTGGTTTTTGTACATCTTTTTTTTTTTTCAGGCGCAGTTCATGACCCGAATAAGGCGGCGAACTGGCAGAAATGTTAGCACGCCAGGTGAAATGCTTAGCGGTATTTCGCCCGTCTTTAATGTTTTGAGTTCAAATTCCGCCGAGGTCGACTTTACCTTTCATCCGTTCGGTGGGGGGATAAACTAAGTACCAGTTGCGTACTGGGGTCGATCTAATCGACTGCCCCCACCTACCCCCAAAAATTTCGGGCCTTGTGCCTAGAGTAGAAAAGTAGAAAAGAAAAGACGTCATGACCTGAGTATCTTGGATCCAAATTCAGCGGCGACCTTTTTACTTACAGTGATAAGTATATCATACACGCCTCCAGAAATACCTTCGTTTCTTCAATTTCCTTGCTCATGGGGACAAGATGAACTTTATGTGGGCATAGCTGTAATTCCTTCGGTCATACGTGCGGCTGTATCCTTCATTGAGTCCTGACCGGGTCTAAGAGATGGAATGTTCTTCCTACCATACTATATGTCATCAATGCTCACCACATTTTCCCGTCTTTTAAAGGGATTTTCTAAACTGTTTTCACAGCCACCCTGCGTTCGAGAATTCCTTTATTTGCTGTCGACTACCGAGCGACGGCGGCGGTGGTGGTGGTGGTGGCAGCGGCGGGGATAGCGTTAAACTGGTCAATGGATTAAGTCGGTCAACGGATTAAATCTAACACATAAAGAGTCGGGAGTTGAGGCACCCCGTCCGATTCGCTACTCATTCTGCTGGTCCATTGCCCTAGAAGGATGAAAGATAAAGTTGACTTGATGGAATTTGAACTCAGAATCCAAGGCATTTTGGCCGCTGCTATAACGACTCTGCCATTTTGATGCATGCTGCTGCGACTATTTGTACTGTTGTTGTTGTTGTCGTTGTTACTGCTGCTGTTGCTGCTGCTGTTGTTGTTGCTGTTCTTCTTCTTCTTCTTCTTCTTCTTCTTCTTCTTCTTCTTCTTCTTCTTCTTCTTCTTCTTCTTCTTCTTGTAATTTAACCCCAAACTAGCCTCGTTCAAACACACCTATGATTTACAACCAAATTCCAGATCCCAGACTTTTTGTATATCTAGAACTACATTGACTAAAATTTCCTTCCTCTTTTAAGACTGTAGGATGGGATTTGAGAAAATTTGGCTATTTCTCCCAATTTTTCAATTGCAAAGATCCTACATCGTTTTCGTTCATTTTTCTTATTATTTGGTTGGTGGGGATGCTTATGTTGATGTTGCTATTGCATTGGAATCCAACCGTAACCACCTCCACATCTATATGGGATGGTGAAAACAGCATTATTTCTTTTAAGAGGTTAGAGTATTATTTGAGTGAGATTTGACTGCTCTTTCTAACAAGTCGTCTGGCCACGTACAAGGACCCTTGTTGATGTTGCTATTATCGTCAGTCTTGATGCTATTGTTGCTATTGTTTTTAATGTGATTATTACTTTCATTGTTGCTATTGATGTTGTTCTTCCTACCTATGTTGTTAATATAGTGTTATCGATACTCTTGCGGCTGTTATTATCGCTGTTGCTATTTTTGCCCTTATTTTTACATTCTTAATGTTGCTATTGTTGTTCCTACTTATGTTGCTAACATTATTATCGATGCTCTTGTAACTGTTATCGCTGTTGTTATTTTATCCTTTTTTTTGTTGCTATTTTTACCTTCTTTACTGTTACTATTGTTGCTATTGCTATTCTTGCTGTTCCTATTTATGTTGCTAACATATCGCTATCGATGATGCTCTGTTGCTATTTTTGCTCTTATTTTCGCCTTCTTCACTGTTGTTGTTGTTGTTTATGTTGCTAGTGTTACGTTGTTATTCCCACTGTTGTTGCTATAACTGTTATTTCTGATGCTAATGTTGTTGTTATTCCTATTTATATTATTATTGTTATGCTGTGATCGACGCTATTGTCGTTGCTGCTGCTCGTATTTTTGCCGTCGTTGCTGCTGTTGTTTCTGTTTTTGCTGCTGCTGCTGCTGCTGCTGTTGTTGTTTACACTATTGTTGTTGTTGCTGCTGCTGCTGCTGCTGCTACTGATGCTGCTGATACTGCTGTGGTTGCTACAGTCAGTGTGGTTAGTATTAATTATATGATGTCATGCAATCATTGTGGAAACTTAAATGGTCGTGTTTACGCTTTGTATAGAGACACACACACACACACACACACGCACTCGTGCGCGCACACACACACACACACATATGTGTTGGAAGCAGACACATATGTGCATATACAAATATTAGAGAGACGCACATATTATAAACAAAACACACACACACACACACACACACACACACATGTACACAGACATATGGATTGCACATGTGGACATAAAAACACGTCTATATAATCGTAGACGCAGATATTAGAAATGCACACGTGCACTCATACACTCTCACTCACACATTGTAAACACACACATATTATAAACATACAAACACTGAGTATATAAGCACGCACACACACACACACATAAACATCTATACAAATTATACATACACACATACACACATGCACACACACACACGCAAACATACACTCGTGCACAGACATACATGAGTATGCACAAGCACAAACAAGAAGAAAAGTAGATGAATGACTAATATTGTATGTCCATAGAAATACTTAGGAACACACACGCACACACACACACACACACAAACACACACAAACACACACAAACATACAACACATCGTTTACTCGCACACACACATAAACACACACAAACATACGACACATCGTTTACTCGCACACACACATTTACACATGCATACACACAACCCACATCGCACTAAACACAATACTAAACACACACTCACACACACTTCTACAACACATATGGAACACCTCACAGCGGTCCCTCAATCTACTGGAAATAGCAACCAAATTCTTTCAAATAACAACCCCACCGTCTTAACAGGAAGGTCACATTGCCTAGTGTGGTCCTAGAAATACAGAGATATGTCTAGATATGTGACTATATGCATGAGAATGCATACATAAAACATACAAATCTGCACATACATACATACATACCCTGTTGTTGATGTTGAAATTCCAATGAAGGTGCCTTGGATCTGGGTTAGAAACCGGTTCTTTCTCTATTGGCAAGAAATCTTGAAATAAACTGAATAATGACATACATACATACATACATACATACATACATACATACATACATGCATACATACATACATACATACATACATACATACATACATACATACATACATGCATACATGCATACATACATACATACATACATACACACATATCGCTAGATTCGAGTGTGTCTCCAAATTTAGCTGACTCAGTAGCGAAAACTGCGGAAAGCATCTAACTCAAAAACATTTTAAAATTGCAATTCGCAAAAAAATTTGCTACTTTCTCGAAATTTTCGTTGAGCGACAGACTATTCCAACAAGAGCGAGAAAAAGTCCGACCGATCAAATGTTTAAAGTTATCAACGATGTCGCTGGAGAGCACATGGAATCATGTGATGTTAATTACTGGAATGTTAATACTCTTATACACCCAGCCGCTATTACTCTTAAAGAACACCTAGGAGAAATCTACAGTAAACAAGTAACGAAATTACTAAACGGAAACAACCTAGATGGAAAACAAAACTTGAAGAAAACATCAATAACGTGCGCCGCCATATCGGATGGTTAACTACAACAATAAAATTCAAGGAGAAAATGAGTTTACATCTCACTAACTCTACCTTAGACAAAAATTAATGTAACTTTATGGCAACTCTTCACACCGAGCTCTTGAGGGAAAGTTAATCATTTTAAAACATGAACTCAGGACGGTGAGCGAGAAACTTCGCTATCGAATGCGAATTTTTGAACGAGCCAGTATCAATTGCAAATTTGCTTCCAACCCACAAACATTATACAGAGAGATGAGAAAGGAAAACATTACCATTAAGAAAGATCCCTCCTAAGAAGATCTACAATAATTGAATCACTAGGTTTTGTTAGTAAATGCTTAAAGAAGAATCTGGATAATTTGAGATTTTCAGAAAGAGAAATCGACCGGCTAATTCGTACATTACAAGTGCAATCTATGAGTGGAACAATAAAAATATGCAAGACTTTACTCAAGTTCCAAATGTGGATTTGTCTGTGTTAACTACATCCCAAAGATGGAGCCTTGTATCTTTGTTGCAAACCGGCTTCCTCCTCAGTGGAAGATTTATGATAATTAAAAGATAGAGGAGACATAAATATATATATATATATATATA
>NW_026296920.1:15825-16626 GCF_001194135.2 Octopus bimaculoides
CCACTGATCCTTGGTGAGAGAGACAAAATCTTGGCAATCTTATATCTACTTTTCCAGTGAAATTCTTCACTGATATCGAAAAGGTGAAAACAAGCAATGTTAATTCTCTAAATGAAGTATTAACAGTAACTGCACGAAAATTATATTATTAAAAAGATAAATTGATTAGAACTATCAGTAAAGTCATTTTTTTCCTTTTTGCAAATATACCTAACTGTACCAAGGATTTCACACACGTATATATATATATATATGTGTGTGTGTGTGTGTGTGTGTCTGTGTGTGTCTGTGTGTATGTGTATATACGTGTGTATGTGTGTGTGCGTGTGTCTGTGTGTATGTGTATATACGTGTGTGTGTGTGTGTGTGTGTGTGTGTGTGTGTTTGTATGTGTATACGTATGATGTAGGTATGTATATATCGTCGGTGATGTCTGCGGCTATTGGAACCTGTAGAATAACACGAATGGGTTGAAGTTTACTACAGCTGTTTCAGACCTATTTTTTATTGATAAGCAAATCTATTACTTTATGTGAAAAAAAGAAAACGTTTTCTTCAGGTGAATTAAAGTCAAAATAAAATTTAACAGGATTTTTCACATAAGGATTATAGAATGCATATTGAACTTTCACACCTCGGTGCCGGTGAAAGAGTAAATTAAGGAAGAGCTAATTTGATGTTAAATATATGCGGTAATAAATGTGTCAACACCAAGGTAGAGACCTCGATTCCACCTTGTAAAATACCTCGATTCTACTGGATCCTGCAAATAATAATAATTATATATATATATATATATAT
>NW_026296920.1:16989-18377 GCF_001194135.2 Octopus bimaculoides
TATATATATATATATATATATATGTATGTATTCAAAACAAAAATAAACGGCAAATAAAATTTCAGGCGCCAGCGTTTGTGTGTGGTAAGAATTTTGCTTCTCACCCACATGGCTCCCGATTCAGTCCCACTGCCCCGACCCGACCAAAGTTTTGAGTAGATTTGATAAACGGAAATTAAAAGGAAACCTGTTGTTTGTATATATCTATGTCTGTGTGTGTGCCTTTGTGTTTGGCTTATCCCGACCACCACTTTACAACCGGTGTTGGTTTGTTTACGTCCCCATAACTTCACGCTTCGCCATAACGCTCGATAGAATAAGTACCAGGCTTTAAAAAAATATAAGTAGTGGGATCGCTTCGTTCGACAAAAACGCTTCATAGCGGTGCCCCAGTATGGCCATAGTCCAATGACTGAAATAATTACAGGGTAAAAGGTAATATTTACTTATCGAAATATATCCATTCTCTACCTTCTAGTTGCAATAATATATACCAAATGATAAAGATTTATACATTTCAAAAATAAAGGCAGGCATGGCTGTGTTTGCTGCTTGGTGAAAAAATGTCCGTCGTATAGACATACATATACATATGCAGGGTGTCACAAATGTCACTGAGGGGTTTCGATTTTTAATAACTTTCTTAACTTTACAAATAAATGCATGAAATTTAGATACAATATAAAGGACATAATGGAAATTAATATGCATGTGTCAAATTTTGCATCACCACTACATCACATATGAAAATGACATCGCTTAAATGGCAGCCATTTTCGGCTTCGCACACCCGTGCTCTTTCCACAACTTGCACCATAACACCGTCAAGAGTTTCAGATCCCACTTCATTGATTTCTCTGTTGCTGTTCTCCTTCATTTGCGCCAGGGTCTCCGGTTTGTTGACGTAAACACTCTCTCTAAGGTATCCATGATTGTGACCTTTTTGCACCCGCCCATTCAAAGTAGACTTCACACCTGGTTCCAAATAAATGGGGCAACTGTTCATACCGCAAGAGAAACAATGCAGTTCCCACGGCAGTACTTTGGAGAGAGAATAATCTCTCGCTACGGCAATGTCGACTGGCCTTCACGTTCCCCAGACTTGACTAACCCGGATTTTTTCTTGTGGGGATACCTGAAAGAGAGGGTTTACGTCAACAAATCGGAGACCCTGGTGCAAATGAAGGAGAACAACAACGGAGAAATCAGAGAAGTTGGGTCTGAAATTCTTAAGGGGATTATGGTGCAAGTTCTGGAAAAAACACGGGCGTACGAAACCAAAAATAGCTGCCATTCAAGTGATGTCCTTTTTCATATGTGATGTAGTGGTTTTGCAATATTTGACTTGTGCATATTAATTTCTATTATATCCTTTATAATGTATCTAA
>NW_026296920.1:18961-19726 GCF_001194135.2 Octopus bimaculoides
TATATACAAAAATGGGACAAGAACGCAAAACATCCAGACAGCTAGGTGGTACAAAATGGGGACAACAAAACATCCAAGAAAGACGATACAAAGAAAACAAGGACGGGTCATTCGGAGTTTTCTTTTCTCGGTTGAGTTCCAAATTATCTTTGCAATTTCGGCTGGTTATACTCGAGATTGCTCCAATCTGGCCTAAATTCGTTTATGGTAACGTTAAGGGTAGGTAAATAAAGCTCCCATTTCATTATGTCGGTTACCGTCTAATGATACTGACTAGTCAGTCAGTTTTGGGGGTTCGGATGCATCATGGTTATACCGATATAATGTACGATAAATATAATAATAACAACAATAATATTTCTAGGATTGAATTTATAATTATTAGCCTTCATACTAGCAAGAAGGTATAAACCTCCTTCTGTGATTCCTCCACCTATGCAGTATCGTTTAATGATATGAATCAATGATGATGACCAACCGGATGTTCACAGATACTCTTTTACTCTTTTACTTGTTTCAGTCATTTGACTATGGCCATGCTGGAGCACCGCCTTTATTCGAGCAAATCGACCCCAGGACTTATTCTTTGGAAGCCTAGTACTTATTCTATCGGTGTCTTTCGCCGAACCGCTAAGTTACGGGTACGTAAACACACCAGCATCGGTTGTCAAGCGATGTTGGGGGGACAAACACAGACACACAGATATACACACATCAGCTCTTCGAAACGCCGGTGTTAAAACGGGGGTAGCTGATGAAATAGAA
>NW_026296921.1:0-551 GCF_001194135.2 Octopus bimaculoides
TATATATATATATATATATATATGGTGGGCTTCCACAGTTTCCTTCCACCAAATTCGCTCACAAGGTATCAGTCAGCCTGCAGCTAAAGTAGAGGACGTTTGCCTAAAGTGTTACGCAGAAAAAATGTGAACCCGAAACCACGTGATGGGAAAGCGGGCTTCTTAACCACACAGCCATGCCTATGCAAGATAGCTAAATAAATACATAAATAAAAAAGAACATTTGGTTTTCACAGACAAAATGTCTAGTATAATATACACAAAATTTTAAAGGAAATTTGAATCATAATTTATCATATTAAAAAAATAATAATAAATAAAAGGCTTTTATATTAACTGATGGCTATGTGGACAAAGAACCGGAGGTGACTGACGATTCAATTTGTGAAAGAAGTAACTTAAGTATTTATTAGAGGTTCTGTGAAGAAATGCAATACACCGTAAAATCGGTGTTGAATACAATACAAAACAAAAATCCTTTACTAAAATACGACATTTCCGATGATAATTATTAGGTGTATGTATACATATTATATGTAACTTGTGTAACT
>NW_026296922.1:0-245 GCF_001194135.2 Octopus bimaculoides
TGAGTATACACAGAAATGTATATATGGTACAATGAACAACTGAAATTTAGGAAGGAAAGAAGGGCTACAGTTAATTATATGGGCCCCAGTACATGACTGGTATTGTAGTTTATCAACCTTGCAAAGATGGAAGAAGAAGCTGACCTTGGCAGGATTTGAACTCAGAACATAAAGAATCGTAAATAAATATCACAAGGTATTTTGTCCTACAGTAATAAGGCGTAAGAACAGGAGAAAAGAGGGGG
>NW_026296922.1:424-545 GCF_001194135.2 Octopus bimaculoides
AGAGAGAGAGAAGGCAGTTGTACATGAGATGAAAGGAAGAAAAGGGAGGATTTGAACCTGTAACACTGAGGTAACGGAGGATGAGATGAAGGAAAGAGTCCAGTCAGGCAGCAACAACAAC
>NW_026296923.1:0-323 GCF_001194135.2 Octopus bimaculoides
ATATATATATATGCACACACATACACATGTAGATAGATAGACATGAACATCCATGTATGTATACGAGTGTGTGGATAAACAGAAAACTGTGACACTCAACGCATGTATTAGGAATTTCATATATTTATAAATATAATAACAGGTTTCACTCAGTTCCATATGATGGAGCTTTGTAGGCGCATGAGACACGTCCATCAAACCTCATCATGAGGAGCTGAGTCAAACTATTATTAAATCTATATAAAGACATAAATATCTATGTGTGTGCGTATGTATATATATATATAGGGAGAATTCACAAAAAAGCAACAGACGAAGACAGG
>NW_026296924.1:0-922 GCF_001194135.2 Octopus bimaculoides
GGGCTTCGTATATTTTACCCCAGTGTCACATTGATGGAATGCACTGCTCTCTCCCTCAATAATAATAATAATAATAATAATAATAGTTTCTAATTTTGGCACAAGGCCAGCAATTTTAGTAGGAGAATGTTAGTCAATCAAATCAACCTCATGTGCTTGTCTGGTACTTTATTTTATTGACTCCCTTAATGATGAAAAGAAAAGCTAACTTTGGCAAAATTTGAACTCAGAACGTAAGGGTGTCTGATGCACAAATGATTCTATCAGCTTGCCAACTTTAATAATAATAATAATAATAATAATAATAATAATAATAATAATAATAATAATTTTTTCTACTCTAGGCACAAGGCCCAAAATTTTGGGGGAGGAGCCTAGTCGATTAGATTGACCTCAGTACACAACTGGTACTTAATTTATTGACCCCCAAAATGATGAAAGGCAAATTTGAACTTATAACGTAGAGATGAATAAAATGCCACTAAGCATTTTGCTCAGCATGCTAATAATTCTGCCAGCTTGCCACATTAATAATAATAACAATAATAATAATAGCAACAACACTACAACAACAACAACAACAATAATAATAATAATAATAATAATAATAATAATAATAATAATAATAATAATAATAAAATCAAAATAGAAAATAAAACAACATCAATAATAAATAGCATAAACCTGGCCGTCACGGAACTAACAACCACAGAAACAACTGGCAATATCACTGAGCTAAATGACATAATATATGTGGCAGCCACTGCAGCCACAAAAGAAGCAGGATACTCACTCAAACCCATCTGAACAGGAGTTCTACCACCCAAACAGACCTTGTGGATAAATAATATCCAGAACAAAATAAAAAAAAAAGAAAAGATTTATCGATTCTCAACGAAATTAGTAGACAATCAACACAACT
>NW_026296925.1:0-262 GCF_001194135.2 Octopus bimaculoides
TATATATATATATATATATATATATATATGTATGTATTTACATATAATATAAATATATATATACGTATATAATATATAGCTGCAAATGTATATTCATATATATATATATATATATATATATATCAGAAACAGAAGTTCTTGAAAACTAAACTGGTATGCGTGAATAGTTATACATAATGTATTATGTATATTAAGTTGTACTTTTCGATTTACACACATCCACGCCGAAAAGAAGATATTCTCTACCATATATTCATTACGT
>NW_026296927.1:0-240 GCF_001194135.2 Octopus bimaculoides
CACACACACACTTCACTTCACACAAGGACACATATGGAGACACACATCCAAACATAGAGACACAGTACATAGTCGCAAAAACCCATACACAGACACACTCAGACATGCATACACAAGGAGACAGAGGTACACACATACACATTAAGAAACACAAACACGAACATACAAACACATGAATATGTAGAATACGTACATACATACATATGCAGACACATACATACATATATGCATACATACATA
>NW_026296928.1:0-329 GCF_001194135.2 Octopus bimaculoides
GCATGTGGATAGACTGCTTGAAGGCTTATTTAATGTACGGGAGCGGGTGGGCTACGTCTCCGCCATGCGCGGCCAATTTTGATTTCAAAGTATTAAAAAAGTTATTTGGAAATCATAAAGAGAAACGAACGACAGAATCTGGCCGTCCGCATTTAAGATTTCCAGAAACCTTTTCCCCCATGTCGCCCACCCATCACCACATCAGTTCCAAAGTTTCACTTTTAGTATAGCAGTCAACGCATGTACAATGGCGAAAAGGGTTTCAAAACTTCGTGTTTATGCCGTAAACTGCGAGGGAACGAGGGTAATTTATATATACATATATATAT
>NW_026296929.1:0-287 GCF_001194135.2 Octopus bimaculoides
TACATACATACATACATACATACATACATACATACATATGTGTATACACAAACACACTGCCGCACGCACATACGCACAAACAAATATACGAAAAGAACCCAGCTTCAATTTTATTTTCAAATTTTGGTTTATGGAAATATTTCTTGTCGATCAATTTGGACTTTCAATTAAGAATATTTAGAGAGATACTGGTTTGGCTATTGAAGAGCTTGCAAGCGGCACCGAAAATTTAAATAAAATAGAAAAGATAAATAAATGAATAAATAAATAAATAAAAAGATAAATAA
>NW_026296930.1:0-314 GCF_001194135.2 Octopus bimaculoides
AGGGCCATTAGGGAA
Source organism: Octopus bimaculoides (assembly GCF_001194135.2). NCBI lineage: Eukaryota > Metazoa > Mollusca > Cephalopoda > Octopoda > Octopodidae > Octopus > Octopus bimaculoides. Next base: position 16 of record NW_026296930.1, read on the forward strand.
AAGAAACAGGCATGGAAGGACTGGAAGAATGGTGGGAGCAGGAAATTGTATCAGATTGCCAGAAAAGAAGCTAGGAGACAGTTTTACTTAGCCAGAGGGTTAGCAGATTAGAAAAAATTTGCCAATGTTCTGCGTCATGAGGACGAAAGTGTTTCATGTTGCAAGACAGTGTGTGAGAGAGAATCATGATGTCATAGGAGAGAAATGTGTCTGAATGGATGATGGATCACTTGCATTTAATGAGTTATTCTAGCAAAAACCAAAGTCTTAATAAGTAAGAAGGCAGACAAATCACAAAT
>NW_026296931.1:0-274 GCF_001194135.2 Octopus bimaculoides
ACGTATGTTGTATGTATGTATGTATGTATGTATGTTGTAGTATGTATGTATGCATGTTGTATGTATGTATGTGTGTATGTATGAATACATACATGCGTATACGTATACATCTATGTATCCATGCATGTATATATTTATGAATACTTCTACATTTTGGGTTTTACACTGCGCTTAACTTTTACTGAAATCTCTGAGTAATCCTTTGTGATCTTTGGAGTGCAAACTTCGTGTGTGTATTTGTGTGTGTGTGTGTGTGTGTGTGTGTGTGTGTGTG
>NW_026296932.1:0-404 GCF_001194135.2 Octopus bimaculoides
AAAAAAGCCGCAATAATTATGCACCAACCCAATATTTCAGTAGCTGGGAAGGAAACCATTTTAATCGCTAAAGGTATCAGTAGAACTGAAAATCTTGAAGACAGTGACCAAAAATAGAATTGATAAATTTCCTATACTTTTATTTTACATCTATTTTCTTCCTTATTTACATACAGTCAGTCAGTCTCATTGTGTGACCCCTTGCGCAAGCGTCTGTTACTAAGCACTCAGATGACCAAAATCTTGTGAGTGGATTTGATCGATGGAAACGGAAAGGAGCCTATTTGTGTGTGTGTGTGTACAAAACCCCCCACTTTTTTGCATCAAGGGCTTATATGCTCCTATATTAGACTATTTTCTTTAGCCAGTACATGGTGATCACTTATAAGCATCTAGCTTATAAT
>NW_026296933.1:0-404 GCF_001194135.2 Octopus bimaculoides
CACTGGGCCATTGCGCCTCCACACATGCATACATACATACATACATACATACACACACACATAAATATGCACACACACACACATAATGTATACATACATACATACATACATACATACATACATACATACATACATACGTAGTACGTACATACATAGCTGGCTGGATATTGTTGTTCGGGGACAGAGAGAGTAAAGTATATACATTCATAGAGATCAGGACCCCTGCTGATGTGAATGTCTCTTCGAAAATCAGACAGAAGGAGAATTACTATGGACATCTGCGTCGAAACCTCTCCAGCTTCTTTCTCCGCTAATTATAAATTCACATTTATACCAATAATAATTGGTGCACTTATATTTGTTAGTAAATGTCAAAGTGACAATCTGGATAAGCTGGGGGTTTC
>NW_026296934.1:0-357 GCF_001194135.2 Octopus bimaculoides
GCAACAACTACAATGTCAACAATAAAATTCAAAGCTCTAATTTGAAATAATATCAAGTGTCATAACATCAATCGATGTCTGTGCATAGACCATATCTCAATACCCACCAACACCGCCACCACCACGACTACTACTACTACTACTACTACTACTGCTACTGCTACTGCTACTGCTACCCTCCATTTGGGGTATCTTCCTACCCACCAAGCCTACCCCCACCCTGTCCTGTAGACTATCTACAGCAACATCTAACAGACACACATATTTACATATATCAATATCTATGTATCTTTCTGAATTTACACGCGCATATATATATGTGTATATATATACATACAAACATACACACACACACAC
>NW_026296935.1:0-423 GCF_001194135.2 Octopus bimaculoides
ACAGACGTGAATAACCTTCAAAATATATGAATACATTTTCTTGTATATTGTAGAATAAATCACAAAAATATAACGATGGTAAAGTCTAGTCTAAGATATATATACATACTTACATAAAACATGCATGCATAAATATATACATACATATATATATGTGTGTGTGTGTGCATATATTTCAATCAATGGTCTACGGCTATGCTGGAGTAAACTACCGTGAAATGTTTTAACAGATACTGACCAGACAGGTGGTGTAAACATCAGCAGTGTGCTACAAAAGATTGAGTTAAGAGACTTGGGGCACGAAGGCAAAAAATGGCGCAACGAAGAAGGAATTGGAAGTGCATCGTCACCAGACATGTATAAACAAAGCCCAATATCTGCTGCATGCAGTCGTAAAGTATTTAATATATATCATATATATAT
>NW_026296936.1:0-467 GCF_001194135.2 Octopus bimaculoides
CAAACAAAGGGATTAAATCGATTACATCGACCCCAGTGCGTAACTGGTACATATCTAATCGACACCGAAAGAATGAAAGGCAAAGTCGTGCTCTGTCTTAGAGTGTGCTTCTTTTTCGGATATAAGAACTACTGATGGGTGTGTGTTTGTGGGTGTGCGTGTGCGTATGTGTGTGGAGGTTGCGTTACTGCATGTAAGTATGTGTATGTCTTTGTGCTTGTCCCCAACACCGTTTGACAACCGCTGTTGGTTCCTTTACGATCTAGTAAGGTAGCAGTTTGGCAGAAGAGACCGATACGATAAGCGCCTGACTTTGAAAAAGTAAGTACAAGCATCGATTTGTTCGACTAAAATACTTTAATTCCCTGCCCCAGAATGGTCGCAGTCAGATGACTGGAGAGTAAAATATATAAGATAATATATATATATATACACATATACATATGTGTATATATATATATATATAT
>NW_026296937.1:0-878 GCF_001194135.2 Octopus bimaculoides
CGGGGGGAACAACATTTATGAACTGTTCCAGGACCTTACTCTGGTCCTGGAGGCAGTCTTTCTTAATATGACCAGGCTCCAGACACCGGTGACATTTCGGGGCACGTCCCTCGACTATGACTGGCTATCTCTGCCTGTCCATCCTTAGAAAATCTGGGAGAACCAGATCTCTGGCTAATTGGGTCCACAGGGTCACAACCGCTTTTGACCCACCCCAATCAGCTGTCAGTAATATTATTACGTTTAGCAGCTTAGTTCCGCTGCCACCCAGACCCCGTCGGATAGTATCTTCTATCCAGTCATGTTCTATGCCGGGTGGCAGCCCACAGATCCAAGCTCTAGTTAATTTCTTTCCACAGAAAGAAGGGCTGGCTCGGCAAACTTGCGAGCCACCTCAAGGGTGTCAAATAGCAATCAAACCGTCGCGTATTGTACACCCCTTGCCATAAACTTCAAAGTTGGCATATATTCTGCTAACTCTTTTTCAATTTCAATTTTGGGAAAGAAAATAATGGTGTCCAGTGACCTAGAGTAGGTCCGTAACGCCATCGTTCTTTCTCTGAAATCATTTAACCACTTCTTGGGTGGGATAATCTCCCACTCCACAGCAGTGGCCTTATTTATCTTTATGTTTCCAGCCATGATAAAAATGTCAACATAAGAATTAAACAACTAAAAATTTTAAAACAGACAAAAATAGAAAGCAGTTCAAAAAAGCGGAAAAAATAAAATAAACACATCGTACTAAAAACAGTTCATAAAAGAAAGAGAAAGGAAATGCAACAGTTCAGAAAGAATAAATAAAATATAAAGTTCCAGGCAGAATAACAAATTTTCAGGCCACAACGGTACTCCGGCCCGATTTGATCCCGGCTCCG
>NW_026296937.1:1543-2490 GCF_001194135.2 Octopus bimaculoides
TGTATGTGTGTGTGTGTGTGTGTGTGTGTGTGTATTCGCTTTATTAGCTTTTCCTATGTCCCTGTAGCATGACATATTTATTTGATTTCTAATGAACATAAATGACATATACCAATACTATATTTGCATACACATACATAAACTAAGAATATGCCAAAGAAACTAATAAATTATAGTAACTAATGAATTTATATACAAATATGAATAGTTAAGGGTGAAAAAAGTATTCTGCAACCAACATGGTTTCCGGGATGGCAGGGACTGCCTGTCGCAGCTTCTGCACCATTTTGTTGACATCTTAAAAGCGTTTGGAGAAGGCCCCCAACACTGACGTCATATATTTTGATTTAAGCAAGGCATTTGACAGAGTGGACCACATAATCCTGCTGAAGAAATTGTCCAACATTGGAGTCCGTGGAATGCTGTTACAGTGGATAAAGTGTTTCCTGCCGAACAGAACCCAACGTATTGTGTTTGAGGGAATACGATCCAGTTCAGCCAAAGTCAGTAATGGTGTCCCACAAGGTACTGTGTTGGGCCCACTCCTCTTTATTATTTACATCAACGACATAATACATGTCAATCAAACATTCTATGTTGAAAATCTTTGCAGATCACCCCAGAAAACAATAAACAGCATGAGAGACCGAACAAGCCTTCAGTCAGATCTGTTTGCTATTGTCCAATGGGCGGAAAAATAGCCTGACATGCTTTAAAATGAAGATAAGTTTGATTTGATCTACTTTGGGAAAGAGGAAACTCTGAAATTACCATATGCTCTGCCCTCGGGCAACTCCTTTGTATCATCCAACGACACTAGAGATCTTGGAGCAATTGTTGATAACAATGTAAGCTGGAGTTCGCACGAAAACAGCAAGGTTGACTTGGCCCGCAAGATGTTCTCCTGGATGCTGAGAACTTTCCGGTCTAGAGATTCCTACACCATC
>NW_026296937.1:3672-4218 GCF_001194135.2 Octopus bimaculoides
ATATATATGCATACGTACGTGTGTGCATGGTTATGTGTGTGCGCACGCAGATGTATGAATATATACCTATGCACACAGATTCATATACATACACACGTACAGGTACGGCCACGCACACACAAACATATGCGCATACGTACAATCATATGTAGGTATATACTGGCACATCTAACACCTCGTCCTATCTACCTCCAACCACCTGACCAATGTTATGTCCACCACACGGTCGATTTCCTGTTCACCATGCTGCATTTTCAAAGTAATTATTGTCGCTGAAATAGCGGCATCAAAATTTGACATCACGTGACATCTCTCGACCAATCACAGGCTAACGTCCGTTAACAAACACTCGACATTCTTCATTGAAATTCCTATGGCCGAAGATTAGCATCACGCTTCAAACATAATGTATCAATGAGTTTGAATCAAACTGTTTTGATCCATACGTGTAACTCCCTATAAATATGTTCAGTGCACTTCTTTCGTTTGTCTTCAATGCCACACACACTCACACATACACACACATCTATAAATATGAATATATAT
>NW_026296937.1:10939-13636 GCF_001194135.2 Octopus bimaculoides
AAAGAACAGTTGGAAGTTGATCCGGACCTTTCTTCGAAAGTTATCACTGGTGACCAAAGCTGATGCTATGGAATTTGCAGATGTGAAAGAGGTAAAGAAAGAATGATGGAGGCGTTAAAAGGCACCACTTTGCAAGAGTTCCAGCAATACTTCGAATAGTGGTAAACGCGTCTGGATCGATGCATTGCTTTAATTGAAGAACACTTTGAAGGCGATCAAAGTGTAAATGTGTAGAAATTGAGTGAATAAAAGAATATTGCAAAACTCCGGTTTCTTTAGGATACCCCCTCGTATGAGGAATAGCTATTTTCATAAAAAGGATTAACCGAAAAGTTGCACACCTTAGACTGATGTTTCGGGTTAATTCTATTATCATTGTATGAAAGCTTATGTTCTAAATGTTTCTCTTCCACGGACAAACAATGGAAGGTTTTTTTGTGCAGCAGGTAAGTAACTATCCTAATATCTACAGGTGTAAAGAAGGAGCTTTGTTTATATTATGTAACCTTGTTAGGGGGAAATAAATATTGCTTAAGCTGAGGTTAAACGAAATAATCTTAGTGGAGACAGTATGAAACCAACTTCGATATTGTACCTATTGTTTTTGGATTTAGAATAATTTTTGAGAATTGAATTTATGCTTGGCTAACATTATTTCTCACAAAAGTGAGGTCAACAGAAAACGAAACTACCAGGAGCATACTGTGATTTTCAGTTCAACATACTATTTCATCGGTAGAATATCATTGTATCTAAAGCAACAATGAGTGAAGTAATTTCTGTTTATTGTCAGTTGAAAGCAAAGAGCATGATATGCATTTTCTGTTCAATAACAAGAGTAACAACTATCTGTAGATGGAAGTGGGTATTTGCAATCATTGTATTATTTGAACCTAATTATCTCCTAAGTGATTGAAATAATAATTGGATTAAAATCAAAAGGTAGCTGCACAAAATTAAATACAGAACACAAATCTAGAACTTTCGTTTTTCACTCAATTTCTTGTGTTCTATCATCAATTAATAAATATCAATTTGCAACATCGCCACGCGGTCACTTAGTTGGGAGAGAAGTTGTGGATAATTCACATGCCTCCACTTTGTCTACTCAGTCATTTTGATAATGTACGTTACAATTACGTTGAAACACAACTTTTGTGGGATGAAATTATCGTCATCATTTAACGACTATGTTACATATTTTCATGGATTGGAAGGTATCACAGAAACCGGTGTGCCCAAGGTCTGCATCGAGCTCCAGTGTCTACTTTACTATGGTTTTAACGGCTGGGTGCCCTTCTTAACGTCAACCAGGAAGACAACTGGAAATTGTTACATAATAACCTGTTTAGGGTTGCAAATAAGATATATGAATGGAGTAAAGTCCTAGCCAAGCAAGAGCAACATGGTGGTGGAATGATAAGATTGATAGAGCAATCAAGGCTAAGACACAAGCATTGATGGATTGGAATGCTGTTGGCTGTAGGGAGAACTAACTATTGATTAGAAGGGTATGTAAACATCAGATGTATGTGGCTAAAAGTCTAACAGAAAGGAAGTGATTTGCGCGTGTGGGACAATGTAAGGTTCAGAGGTGCGAAGTGTTCAGGATTGTGAAACAGTGCGCGAGAAAGAATTGGTGAAAAGGAACTTAGGCTCAAATTCAGACAGCTATGTAAAGTTTGTTGCCCAATCCCTGGTCGGGAAAGATTGCTCCTGAAATGTCATATTTGTGGCAGCAGGATTCGTTTTAGTGGAAGCTGTGAACGCCTACTATAAATAAACTTTATCTTTCTGCCATAATCGAATATTTCTTTTCTAAACAATTTTGTTTTGGGGTGGGATTCTGTGTTTTCTTTTCCATTTATGCAAACTATGAAATTAAGTTCGAACACTCTGTATATAGCACTGAAATTAGAACCAGGAAGTTTCCTCACCGCCATTAACAACACCTACAACAACAACAGCAACAAGGTTCAGTGGAAATCATTAAGAAAATTATTATATACATAATGAAACGAGCTGAGAGGAGTGTGTCTATAGAAGATAATATGGCATTAAATAAGTTAAACAGGCCAACGTGGTGACATTCGAAGCTAGAAATGTTGAATTTATTCTAATAACAATAGCGATGATGGGATTATCAAAGTAATTAATAAATAATTTCCATGGAGCGAACAGAACAACAATTAAAACAGTAGGACAAGCAAAAAACAAAATAGCGTGTTACGATATGTGTGCGTGTATGAGTGTGTGTGTATGCATACATAAGATACGAAAGCGCTAAGCAATGTGTACAATTACCAGCTTGTTACCAGTTCAAATATGCTTGAGGCCTACTCGAACCCGTCAGAAAGCCGTTCAAAGCATATTGTTATATTGGGGAAAATTTCTCGCTGTAAATACATAGGTGTAAACACACCATAGCCTAATGGTTAGGGTGTTACACTCAGTAAAACACGAGTTGTTCTGCAATCATTTCGATATTTGACGTGTGGCATACTTCTGCACCTGTACAGGTAATGTCGATTTCATGGCAGGGAGTAAATTTACGCGCAGCATAACCCCACCCCTAGCAAATATATATATATATGTTATCTTTTATTGTTTACATGTTTCAGCCATGCTGGGCACCACTTTGACGAATTTTAATCAAGTTTATCGAATCCAGTATTTGTAATTTTTTTCTTAAGCCTG
>NW_026296937.1:14445-15635 GCF_001194135.2 Octopus bimaculoides
GACTTTGTGGACATCCTGTATGTATGTACGTATGTATGCATGTATGTATGTATAGAGTTGGTTAAAATGTTCGTTCAGTTTTCATTGGCAACACAATTTAAGCATTCTGATGTTAACTTTAGTCTGTATTTTGCGCATGTGCACTCCTAAGATACTTGACAATTCAGAGTAGTTCGACGTGAATTTGAAACACAACCTGTTGCATTGCTTGGAATCATCCAGAAATGGAGAGCAACAATGGCCCATTAACGACACCTCATATTTTCTTCTTTAAAAGCTGAAAAGCAAGAAAGCGGTAGAAACCCGCTGGACGATATGTGCTGTGTATGGAGATGATGCTTATGTCCAACATTTCGATCGCTAATTTTTCTGCTCAAGATGCACCTGGCTCTGGCGTGCCAACTGAGCTTAACAGCGATACCAGCCCACCTCCTGCGAACAGGTTAATTACAAATACTCTTCAGACATCGAACTGTCGAAGACCCTTTCCGTCAACTTGGTTACAGAAGCAAGCGCGATGCTCTTTGGTTTAATGCGACTAACCTCGCTCGTGATGGATTCCAATCTACGATTCATTGAAGAGATGTTAAAACGATGGTGACGGGAGAAAACAATGGATCGTCTATAACAAACGATGATGGAATAAGCACGGTGAACCACATACAAAAAATGCCCAAAGCAGGACGTTACCCGAAGAAGGTTACGCTTTCAATTTGGTGAGATAGGTAAGGTGTTGTCTTTTACGAGCTTCTTTCCACGAACTGTGATCCATTAGAAGCATCCAGCATTTGCTAAACGTAAGTGCATCAATGCCTGACCGCACACTTAATTTCGAACGCGACAGAAGTTACTGGGGTCTGACGGGCACGTTTTGCCGCAACCTCCATATTCGATTGCACCGGTTTTAGTCCCTTTAAACTTGCACGGGCTTTGGTCCGTTCCAAATTCACTGAATGGACAGACCATCAGTTCCGACTGGGATGTAAAAATTCACCTGGAGGAGTTTTTCACCATAAAGACGGGAAATTCTTTGACCAGAGATTACTGGGTCTGTTCATAAGATGGCAGAAGATACAATAATTATAACATAGATTGAATTGCTTTGTGTTTAATTGTTTTTTTATGTTCGCTTATAAAACAGTACGAACAGCCTCTGTCCGTACGGTTTTTTCATATCAAATTTTAGTAAC
>NW_026296937.1:16009-16354 GCF_001194135.2 Octopus bimaculoides
GCCAAGAGAATTCCGTGATACAGCTGCCCCATTTTACCAGAGAATCACACTTCGCTGTAGGGGCCAAATAGTCAAGGATGAACGTTCCTCTGGGCTATCTCTAGATATAAACACACCGAAAATTGGGAAAAAGCTATCAATGATAATTAATCAAACATGACGTGATTTCAATGAGGTTGTAGCGACACCCTCCCTTTTGTGTCAGCCAGACAAACGAGCTACACGTTCTTTTGTGTCAGACATGACCAAGAGCAACACTTCACCTTCGGCCACAAGAAAGACGATGCCACCTTTACCCTTTCTTCCTTTCTAGTCAGCTTAGTGCTTTCCTTACTCTTTCCCTCT
>NW_026296937.1:17616-18013 GCF_001194135.2 Octopus bimaculoides
AAGGAATATATTTTAGATTAAAAAACAGAACTTTATCTTAATTTTGAAAAATAAAAGAAGTGTGAAAAACGCATTATTTATGGAATGAACCAATAATATACATGTGTGTTTGTGTGTGTGTGTGTATGCGTGTGTGTGTGTGTGCGTTTGTGTATCTGTATGTGTGTTTGTCGCGCATACTGCTGAACAACTGATGACGGTGTATGTACATCGCCGTAACTTAGCGCTTTGTCAATAAGAGAGAGATAAAGAAAGAGTAACAGAATCATATAGAGATAGTCAGGTAGACAAATAGAGAGGCATAGATAGATAGATAGATAGATAGATAGATAGATAGATAGATAGATAGATAGGTAGGTAGGTAGGTAGGTAGGTTGGTAGGTATGGAGGGTAGAAG
>NW_026296937.1:18327-19703 GCF_001194135.2 Octopus bimaculoides
AGATTGAGTGAATGCAAGATAGACAGATAGATAAATAGACAGATTAATATATAGATATTTAGATATATAGACAGATACATATGTAAAAAGATAAATACATACATACACATATATACATGCATACTTACATACGCGGATACATAGACACATAGATATGTAGGTACTTAGGTACATATATACATACATTTATTGAAAAAAAGACGTACAGTCAGATATAAAAAGTTGTGAGTGACAGACAGACCGAGATAGAAGTTAAATAGATATTTACAAACGGACAGACAGACAGACAGAGATAGAAAGATAGATTGATACATACATACACACATACATACACACATACATACAAACATAATACATGCACACATACATAATACATACATGCATAGGCATACACATAAATATACTATTAGACAGACACATAGCTGCTTAGATAGATAGATAGATAGATAGATAGATAGATAGATAGATAGATAGATAGATAGATACATATATACATACATACATACATACATAGGTATGTACATGCATATATGCATACCTGTATAGATAGATAAAGAGAGAGGGAGAGAGAGAGAGAAAGAGAAAGAGAGAAACAGAGCGAGAAATAGGGAGTCTAAAATAAAAAGAATACAGTCAGATATAAGACTGACAAATAGACAGGTAGAGAGATAAATACAAAACAGAAAAGAGAAACAGCGTGATGAACCGAAAATAACTGGACAAGTAGATAGACAGACAGACATACAGACAGACAGATAAATAGATATATAGATAGACAGATAGATAGATAGATAGATAGATAGATAGATAGATAGATGGATAGACAGACATGGATAGTTTGAATGATAGATTGATAAACACTGTTGTCAGAGAGTTATGCAGACCGACACACGGATTTATAGCGTATTAAAAGTAGCAATTGTCGCCCTCACCCCAGGTATCAAGAAGCACTCTACAACAGAGAGCACCGGGTGTTTCATAGAAGAAGGCAAATTCCGATCCTGGCAATCTTGTATGAAGGGGTCCTCTCCCAGTATACAAGTATACACTGACTTCTTAAAATATTTATCGGATTCTCATTTATGTGAAAGATTCAGTTTTCACTACTTTGACGGCATCGATTAATTGAAGTTAGTCAGTCCCCAAAGCAAGTAGCTAGTAGCCTGCAAGTAGCAACTCAGTCCCAGAAGCAACTAAAATTATTCTGGGAATTGTGAAAGGACATAGGAAAGAAAAACAACAAAAGCAAGAGATATGAAAGCCAACACTCCCCAAATAGTTTCTGTAAAATTCATAATTAATTTATTAATTATGTATGCGTATATGTAGATATGTGTATATCTATCTTTCTAGTTATCCATATATATATATATATA
>NW_026296937.1:20487-20864 GCF_001194135.2 Octopus bimaculoides
TTATCGGTCGTAACATTTCTTAAGCATGCTACAGAGGAATGATCATTAATGAAGTTGAATAAGTCTACAATTGTTTTTTATTCCATGTTTTTGCTTCTTTTTCGTAATTAAATTTCTTTTTCTATGATTATATTTATATAAAATACCATTTTTAGTGGTGGCTGTTTGTGTTTGTATGGATCTCAGAACATTGTTTTGCCATAGTTCCTATAAAGCTGCGAGGACGGTAGATTTTCTACTTTTATTTTGCTACCTTCAATAATTGCAGGATTTACTGAATGCCCTGCGTAGGGCATTTCGTATGTTCCCGTCAGTTTCGGGACAGCTTGTCTGCTCCCCACCACCACTCGCAATAGGTTCGTGGCTGCTACAAAGAG
>NW_026296938.1:0-353 GCF_001194135.2 Octopus bimaculoides
TACATACATACATAAGCATAGACATACATTCACAGACAAAAATGTACACATACACACATACATATACGTATATAGTCACATACACTCATACATACAAATATACAGGCCTACATATATGTATATACGTAGCTGTAAATATATACATACGCATACATATAAAGACATACACATGTGTATACATCCATTCACACTTGTACTTACATAAATATACCTGTACATATATACATATGCATACATGCACAGACTTAAAAATATAGACATACACATGTCTGTACACCCATACATATATACACACATATGTACACACATACATACATACTCATATATAGGCATGCATACACACATACACTCAT
>NW_026296939.1:0-618 GCF_001194135.2 Octopus bimaculoides
TAGCATGCCGGGCGAAATGCTTAGCGGTATTTCGTCTACCGCTACGTTCTTGGTCCAAATTCCGCCGAGGTCGACTTTACCTGTCATCCTTTCGGGGTCGATTGTGTACCAGTTGCGTACTGGGGTCGATCTAATCGACTGGCCCATCCCCCAAAATTTCAGGCTCTGAGCTTATAGTAAAAAAGATTATATACAAACTCTCAAGGCGGCGCGCTGGCAGAATCGTTAGCACACCGGATGATATGCTTAGCGGTAAATCGTCTGCCGCTACGTTCTCAGTTCAAATTCCGCCGGGGTCGACTTTGTAGAAACATCGTCAATACATACCAAAATATGCACTTGAAAGTTTATTGTAGCTTCTCACAGAATTACAGAAACGGTGCGTGGTTTTATGAACGTGCCGTATTCGCTTCCGGAAATGACGTTGCACAAGATATTAGTGGCGCCATCATTCCATATGCATCAGTCCAGTCATTTAATAATTTAATTGAATAACTTCCCGATCCCATACGTGCTTCTCTTTAGCTCGTTCTTTGCCACATGTATATATGTGTGTATATATATATGTGGGTACAATTATATATATGTAGATAGATAGATAGATAGATAGATAGATAG
>NW_026296940.1:0-243 GCF_001194135.2 Octopus bimaculoides
GATGATTATGATGATGATGATGATGGTGGTGGTAGTGGTAGTGGTGGAGATGGTAGTGGTGGATGTGGTGACGTTGATGATGATAATGATGTCAGTAGTGGTGATGCTGATGGTAATGATGATGATGGTGATGATGGCGACTATGATGATGTTGATGATGATGCTGCTGATGGCGGTGATGCTGGTGGTGGTGAAGGTGACTATGATGATGGTGATGATGATGATGGTGATGATGATGATGAT
>NW_026296941.1:0-205 GCF_001194135.2 Octopus bimaculoides
TGTGTGTGTGTGTGTGTGTGTTTACATACATGTGTGTGTATGTATTCATGTATGTATGTGAGTATGTGTTATGCAATTATATTGTTACTGGTAAATATCTATATAAGCATGGATGCATATCTATTCAATGATGTAGCAAGAGATTGTGAAAAATTAATATAAACACCACTTGTGTTAGCTGGTTTGTCAGACATTTATTAATTTA
>NW_026296942.1:0-346 GCF_001194135.2 Octopus bimaculoides
ATATATAGATATATATATGTACATACATACATATATATATATATATATATATGTGTATATATATATATTTATATAACTATCTATCTTATATATGTATATATACATACATACACACACACATTTAAGTATATATACTGCATGTAATTCGCATTTATTGCAGAAAACGTTCTATCTATGAAAAGTCAGAATTGTACGTAGACATTCGTTACATAAACATATGTATGTGTGTGTGTGTGTGTACGTGTTTATGTATATATGAATATATGTTTATTATTGACCGCTGTTCTAGTGTACATACATGCACACACACATATACACACACACAAACATATATGTATATATATAT
>NW_026296943.1:0-301 GCF_001194135.2 Octopus bimaculoides
GCTGGAACACCGCCTTTAGTCGAACAAATCTACCCCAGGACTTATTCTTTCAATGCTTAGTACTTATCCTATCGGTCTCTTTTGCCGAATCGCTAAATTACGGGGACGTAAACACACCAGTATCGGCTGTCGATCGATGATGAGGGTGGGTTAAACAGACATATACACACACATACACACACATATACGTAGGGCTTCTTTCAGTTTCCCCCTACCAAATCCACTCGCAAGGCTTTGGTCGGCCTGAGACCATAGTAGAAGACACTTGGCCAAGGTGTCATGCAGTGGGACTGAACCTGGA
>NW_026296944.1:0-207 GCF_001194135.2 Octopus bimaculoides
TACAATTTTCATCATCCCACTACCAAGTATGACATCACCCCTTCCTTTCTTATTCATAAACACATATAGTAAATTATATCGGTAATCATGGGAGGTATGAAAAAATACAAAGCCCAGTATCACCACCAGATCATTCTATACATCTGTGTAATTTTTCGTGCAATTCCACTCAGCCGTTTGATCGTGAATCCCAAGACAAGAAAGAAT
>NW_026296946.1:0-215 GCF_001194135.2 Octopus bimaculoides
TATATATGTATATATAAATATATATATGTATATATAAATATATATATATACATACATACGTATATACATATATGTATATTTATAGAAATGAATATATTTCTATATATATACACACACTCACAAGCACATATACACACGCATCAATATACACACATATATACGCACACATATACACACGCATCAATACTTCGATTAACGTAATTAATATGTTCCTG
>NW_026296947.1:0-435 GCF_001194135.2 Octopus bimaculoides
ATACATACATACAGATATATCGATACATACACATACACACACACACATACATTTATATATGTGTGTGTATGTATGTATGTATATGTGTATACACTGAAACATCTTATCACTGTACAAATTCGTTGATCCACCCATCCATTACTCCATCCATACACCTATTTAATCTCTTTCCTTGCTTCATTTCGCCCCTTCTCTCCTCCTCTTATCTCTCCCCCACCCCCTCCATTCTCTCCACCCTACCTTCCATCTCACTCATACAGTTAGACATTCTCCCATTTAATTCGTTTAAGTTTTGAGCCATTTTGTTTTTCTTTGTTTAATGTGTTTTTGTTTTATTTTTATATATTTTCCTAAAGACAAGACAACGAATAATAAAGAATGATCTCATATTGAAACGATTTCCACGAAATCAACTTCAATTCAATGTTTTACATT
>NW_026296948.1:0-249 GCF_001194135.2 Octopus bimaculoides
AAATATACATACATATACAAGCATAAACGATTCAGCTGGGGAAAAAAAAAATTACGAAAATTGCCGAAGAAATACTGTCACTTCTCATGTGCTGCTATCGAAAGATTGCCACCCACACGCTACCGTCTTTACAAAAATGTACTAAAACAAGTGCTCTGCAAATAGCTTGATTTTAATCAACTACACTTTCTCTATAAATATGTGACCAATATAAGAAATACCTTGTAAGGAAATATACATGCCTTATTT
>NW_026296949.1:0-212 GCF_001194135.2 Octopus bimaculoides
CAAAAAACAGTCCTCCATACTCTACCAACATGCCAAGGACCAACATGGAGATAACCTGGGCCAACTTGTCATCCACATCATATCCAAGCACCCAAAGGACCCAATACTCAAACAAATACAGGAGTATGTCCTCATAAATGAAACATCTCCAGTACTAAATAAGAAATATACATAGTAGATATCATACCCCCATACCCACAGTTTACACAGGT
>NW_026296949.1:222-364 GCF_001194135.2 Octopus bimaculoides
GTAGATATCATACCCCCATACCCACAGTTTACACAGGTAGAGTAGAATAGCTAGTGGGATATTATGTAGAAAGATGTATGTGTGTGGGGGTGTATGTATATATATGTATATGCACATGTATGTAAGCATATGGATATGAAAG
>NW_026296949.1:374-599 GCF_001194135.2 Octopus bimaculoides
ATATGAAAGTAAACAGATTAACATACAGACGTATGTAGTATTTATTAATACTACATACATACATACATACACATATGCACATTTTGTTTATATTTTGGTTGAAATTTTTCATTGTAGTTACAAAATAATGAGTTTTTAATATTGAAGATAACATAAACTGGGCCTGAGGATTTAAATAGGCTATAAATTATATCAATAAGAATATCTTTTAAGATATGAAAGTAA
>NW_026296950.1:0-313 GCF_001194135.2 Octopus bimaculoides
GTATCATACATCAAAATGAAGCTGGTCCTCTGTGGGTCACATCCCTACTTTTCAACATAATCACCATTTCTCTCAATAGCAATGTTCCAACTTCGAATGAGAGCATGTATCCCTGCCCCGTAAAATTCTGCTGACTGTTCTTTAAGCCACTTCTTCACTACAATTTTCACTTCCTCGTCACTGGAATAATGTTTGCCTCTCAAACCCTCTTTCATGAGGCTGAAGAGATGATAGTCCAGTGATGAGGAAGTGAAGACTGTAGCGAAGAAGTGGCTCAAAAAACAGTCAACAGAATTTTACGGGGCAGGGATAC
>NW_026296951.1:0-956 GCF_001194135.2 Octopus bimaculoides
GTTGTTATAGGGGTCCAGAGTTGTTCAGGTGCTAAGTTCGTTGTTTTAATGGTCCTTTTCTGGGATTATTATTATTATATGTTTACAAGAGCTTGACAGGCATCTTCGAATAGCAGGTCATGCTACTCCAAACTGTTGACGAGCAAAGACTCAGAAACATGTCTCTGGATGTTTGTGCTTGTCTCCCCCTCGTAAACATAAGGACACAGGAAATGTGTCAAGGCCGACAGGAAGCGGTGCAGCTTCCTAGGTCTAACCAACAGTAGTATTATTCCCTTCAGGGGACTGTCACATTGAGTTGACAGCATACAACTACTTCATCGTATCACTACTGCATAAATCTCTCTGCGACATTTAGAAATGTATTATTTCTAAATTATTATTATTGTTATTGTTATATTTACAACGTTTATTATAATTGCTGAAGTATTACTGTTACTACTGCTGCTGCTGCTACTACTACTACTACTACTACTACTACTACTACTACTACTACTACTACTACTACTACTACTGCTACTACTACAGTTCCTGCATTTATTATTATACTACTTTTACTAATATTATTATTACTATTTTTATTATTGTTGCTGTCATCACCACTACAACTACTACTATTAATGTTATCATTATTATTATTGTCGTTAATGTTATTTTGTTGCTGTTGTTGTTCTTCTTATTATTAACAAAATAATAATAATAATAACAACAGCAATAATATTTATTAATTTTTTTCCACAATTCTAGGTTAACGATCCTCAAACACGGTCTGGTAACTTTGACCAAAATGATAAGTGTGACAAACTAGATTACTAGTGTGGCAGGTTTGATTTCATATCGATACAGATTGCATGTATTGCAGGTCTTTATATGATTTGATAAAGCTGTATCCTAGTTGGTGTGTATATATATACACATACATACATACATAAATACATACACACACACACACACAC
>NW_026296952.1:0-395 GCF_001194135.2 Octopus bimaculoides
TGTGAAAGGAGAAAGCTTGCCGAATATTTGATAAAGGTGAGAAAGACCTCCTGCAATATGCTGTGAAAGATATGAGTGTAAATGCAGATAAAATGATAGGCAATGCAGAGTTCAACCAAAGATCTGAGGAGAAGAGAAAAGAAGACCTTCTTCAAATAAGAATGCATGGACAGTTTGAAAAGAATACACAAGACGTTAAGGGTAGTACAGCATCGTGCGCATGGATTGAGCAAAGTGATTTGAAGCATACCATCAAAAGCCTGATCATTGCTGCACAAGACCATGCTCTCGCTACCATTTCAGTGAAGTATAGCATTTATGCTATACTTCACTGAAACTTTTGACACCCTGAAATGCAGACTCTGTGGAAAGTGTGTGGGAAATGCGACCCACTT
>NW_026296953.1:0-413 GCF_001194135.2 Octopus bimaculoides
AAATAGTCTTGACTATTAATTCTGCCATGAAGGGAAACCACTGGGCCGGCTGATTTCCTCCCCACTACCAGGATCATAACAGATTCTCCTCCATGTTTAACAGTTGGAAAAAGGCAGTCTGAGTCAAATACTTCTTTTGGCTGTCTCCACACGTATACTCGGCCGGTGATCGGAAATAGGATGACTCGTCCGAGAAAATAACATTCTTCCACTGCTCTAAGGACCAGTTCTATAAGTTTTTACTCCACTCTAAACGCTTTGCAATGTTTGTTTTTGAAAGTGGTGGTTTTCTGATTGCAGCCCTCCCGTGAAATCCGCTTTGTGCAGCTCCCGGTGAACAGTTTTTGTGGAAAATGGGTTCTCGAGGTGGTCATTAAGCTCTACAGTAATTTTGGGAGCTGTAATTTTGTGAT
>NW_026296954.1:0-306 GCF_001194135.2 Octopus bimaculoides
TCCCAGCCATTCACAGATGAAACTAAAACCATAGACACCATGGCAGGCAGACAAGATACAATTACAATCAAAATACAAAACACATAAATATAAAAAAAAATAATATCGACTGTAAATTTCTATTCTGTCTAATGGTCAGAATTTAAGGAAGAAAGTATTGGACAAACTAAAGAATAAAACGCAGAATAAAATAAAATGTTTAGTTATAATAAAGCAATAAAGAGGTTAAGACTGGCCATTTCTTTACAAATCAACTGTTTCCTTGTATGTTGTAAGGATCGAAAATGTATTATGTATGTCTGTGTG
>NW_026296955.1:0-335 GCF_001194135.2 Octopus bimaculoides
TGAATACTAAAACATCATTTGCATAAATTTAAACTTTCATTTCTTGTTCGGTTTGTCTCAGATGCTTTCTCCAGTGTGACTGACACGGGAGGTAGAAGTAGGAGGGACGGGGGCGAGGTGCCTGGTTCGCTCGGAGGGACAAGCTGACTGGATGCAATGAGAAAACTGGGAATGGTGTCTCCAGTTCCCATACAGATGCCTCATCATATACACGCACACATTTACACACATACACATGGGTTTGTGTATACATATATACGTGGAGCATGTATATATCTATGTATATGTATATACATACATACATATATATATATATACATGTATATATATATATA
>NW_026296956.1:0-245 GCF_001194135.2 Octopus bimaculoides
CATGTGAAACTGTGGACACCTAGCTATCTTCTTATCTACTTTTCTAATTACTATTCTATCTAGATAAGACCTGGAATATCGGTGGCTATTTGCCAATGTCCACAATGGGGCATTCGGAAATTCCAGTCTATATGGATCTACCAGCTCAAAACGTCTTAGTAGATCCCGGAAGCAAGCATTACTTATCCTATTAACACACGAGCCAACATAATCTACGCGCGCATCGCAGATTGTGTTATAGTCTC
>NW_026296956.1:255-462 GCF_001194135.2 Octopus bimaculoides
GCCAACATAATCTACGCGCGCATCGCAGATTGTGTTATAGTCTCCTAGTACAACTAAGGATATGTGATGTCTCTAGGTTCTGATAATATTCAGTTTGCCCCCTATCTTGAGGTGCATAAATTGCAACCAGTCTGATAGTCTTAAAACGGCTGAACGTCAAGTCAATGACGACCAGCCTACCTTCTGGATCTGCAAAAATCAACTTTT
>NW_026296956.1:550-682 GCF_001194135.2 Octopus bimaculoides
CTATGAGGACAGCACGGAGAGATGAAACTCTCGTAACCGTCAAACAGCAGAAGCAGATCTCTTGGCCCCTTCAACCGGATTTCGGTAGCAACAACAACATCTAAATCCCGTGACTTGACGTCATTTAGGAGG
>NW_026296957.1:0-310 GCF_001194135.2 Octopus bimaculoides
ATATATATATACAGGTAGAATAGACATACAGACGGATAGGTACATAGGTAATATGTACAGACAAGTACACATACACACACATACACGCAGATAAAGACTGAAACACATGACCATATACACACACATTTCACTTCACCCAAAGACACATATGGAGATACACATCCACACATATAGAGATACACATCCATACATACAGATACAGTACATAGTCACAAATAAATATACTAAATGAGTAAATAAATAAGTAAATGAGTGGAAACTTTACCGGTGAGAGTATTAGATAATAAGGCACTAAAAGAGAATGCCACTC
>NW_026296958.1:0-373 GCF_001194135.2 Octopus bimaculoides
TGTCCATATACATATATGTGTGTGTGTGTGTGTGTCTATGTGAACACACACACACACACATATATATATGCAATATATATACATAACATTATATATATTTTATTAGATCATCATAAGTAATAAAATATTATACTCACATATATATATATATGCATTTATATATATATGTATAAATATATATATATGTATATGTATTTATATATGCTTACATTATATACTTACATATAATATAATATAAAGTTTTCCATGAAAACTTTTATGGATCTATGTGTGTGTGTATGTAAGTACGTATGTATGAATGTGTATGTGTATATATATATATGCATGTGTACATATATACATACATCATACGATATGTTGAGTATATATATAT
>NW_026296959.1:0-301 GCF_001194135.2 Octopus bimaculoides
TGTTCGTTTTACATTACTCCTTCTGGTTTGTGCTCATACCATTGCTCTGTTCTCTCGAGGTTTGCTTTACCGCACAACAGCCAGTGGACACATCCAGTAGACATCATGGTCTTCGGAGTGATCACTAGTGATGGTGACGTTATGCTCCTATTCATCTTCCTACATGGCCTCAGACTCAACACGGTGGCCTACATTAAGTGTCTGGAGGCATTAGTGCTGCTCTGGGTCAAGAGGGTGGCTACTGGAAGGCCCTATATCTGGCAAAAGAATTCTGCACTATGCCACATTAGCAGGGGAACAC
>NW_026296960.1:0-240 GCF_001194135.2 Octopus bimaculoides
GAGAGAGAGAGAGAGAGAGAGAGAGACATACACACACATCTATGTGCGTGTGTGCGTGAGGGACTTGTATACACACATTATTCGATATATCAATGATATATAATAGTCTGAAGATATACATTGACAATGAATTTTTCTGAAAAACAATATAATATAATATAGTTATATACATACATACATACAAACATACATATATACATACATAAATACATCCGAATGTAATAATTACACATATAAATG
>NW_026296960.1:250-415 GCF_001194135.2 Octopus bimaculoides
TATATACATACATAAATACATCCGAATGTAATAATTACACATATAAATGTGTACATGCATCTACATATATATATGTATATATATATATAGATATATATATACCCACACACACAATCATAAGAATATATATATATTTATCTTTATAAACAATTAAAATTATACGTA
>NW_026296960.1:425-631 GCF_001194135.2 Octopus bimaculoides
ATAAGAATATATATATATTTATCTTTATAAACAATTAAAATTATACGTATATAAATATATATCTATGTAAATATATTTATACACATACACACACGCAATCATAAGTATATATGTGCATATATATGTGTGTATGTGTGTTTGTGTAGTCACACACAATCATAAGTATATATTTATATCTATATATAAATATATATATATATATATAT
>NW_026296961.1:0-310 GCF_001194135.2 Octopus bimaculoides
TGTATGCATGTATGTATGTATGTATGTATGTAGATAGATAGATAGATAGAGAGAGACATAGATCGTCAACATGCCGAGCGAAATGCATAGCGCTATTTCGTCTGTCTTTACATTTTAAGTCCAAACTCCGCCGAGGTCGACTTTGCCTTTCATCCTTTTGACGTCAATAAATTAAGTACCAGTTGCGTACTGGGATCGATCTAATTGACAGGCCCCCACCCCAAACATTTCTGGTCTTGTGTCTAGAGTAGAAAAGAATATTTAGTAGTAGTGAAGGCCGGTTTATATATATATATATATATATATATAT
>NW_026296962.1:0-373 GCF_001194135.2 Octopus bimaculoides
TCTATCTCTAAATGTCGAGAAATGGTTAGAAATTATGGTGGATAAAGGTGAAGAGGAAGATCCTACATAAAAATGGATATTTGTAGGAGTACTAACTTGGCATTGGTAGACAGTATTTTTAAGTTTCGCATTATCGCTTAGAAAATTAATTCTTTTGTTATTAACTTCAGAAATAATGATTTTGTTGTTGTGACTATAACTATTATGTATCGTGTTATTATTATTGTTCCCTATATTATTATTAGTGTTATTATTGTTATTTTGGTAAGTGTTAATAATGTCTGGCTCAATGTTATTACTGTTGGAACTCTCTAGTGAATGTGAAAGCCTCATATTATGTGCAGATATTATCTGTGAAATGTTCCTCATGTTC
>NW_026296963.1:0-221 GCF_001194135.2 Octopus bimaculoides
CATACATACATACATACATACATACATGCATACATACATACATATTACACATACATATATATACAACGATCTTCTTTGAGTGTCCGTTTACCAAATCCACTCTACGCTTTCCTCGACATACGCACATAAACGCGCGCACACCCGGCCACACCCAAAACACACTCAAACACACCCACACACACACATATATATATATGAGACGAATATCAAGCATGGATATA
>NW_026296964.1:0-404 GCF_001194135.2 Octopus bimaculoides
TATTACGTTAAGAAAAAGAATAGAATAAAGAGATATAAAAACATGAATGAGAGAATTATAAAATCATGAATGAAAGATTTAAACTTTATATAACTTACATCGTAATAAAACAATTAGCCTAAATGTAAACATTTTAATGAACGTTAAATTCTAAGTAATTCTAAATTCTAAATAATAAGACTAAGAAACACAACTTAATATATATGGAATAAGCTAAAATACTATTGTTAAGTTAATTGATTAAAATATTTATATTATTAATCTTATAAAAATCGTAGTGTCATTATAATATTAAATCCTTAAACTCACTAAAATACTAACGTACCAATAAATACACAATTAATAAATATAAATTACTAGCAGAAATACCCGGCTTTGCCCAGGTTAAAGAGAATAATGAAATC
>NW_026296965.1:0-357 GCF_001194135.2 Octopus bimaculoides
GAAACTAGATGTGTTTGTATAGATTTTTGTGTACATATATGTATTTTTATCTTAATTTTTATTTTTATTTTTACTTTTATTGCTATTATTTATAAAAAATATATAAATATGCATATACGTATGCTTAATTGGATGTATGTATCTTTTTGTGCACAGATATATTTATGCATAAATTTCTTTATATATTCATATATGAGTGTATTTGTGAATATGTATGGGTGCGTATTTGTGTATATGTATTTTTATATATGTAAAAATATGTATATATTTGGGTATGTGTATGTATGTGTACATATGTGTATGTGTGTATATATCTATATATGTATATGTATGTATATATATATATATATATATATA
>NW_026296966.1:0-1590 GCF_001194135.2 Octopus bimaculoides
GTTAAAATGTTATCGGAATTTCTTTTAAGTAACAGTTTCACATGATAATTAATAACTACAACTGAACTAATTTATCTCAGTGGAGATATTTTAATCTAGCGAAAACTTACACTCCGATATACGGAGAAAGCAGTCTGGGTCAAATGCTTCTTTTGGCTGTCTCCACACATATTGAACATTTTAAAACTTTATTCATATACTGTCTTGTATGTATGAGTATATATGTAGATGTGAATGAATATATCTATGAATATATATTGGTACCTATGTTCCAATATACATTCATACATATATGCATATATCAAATGATGAGAGACAGAAAATGGAATTCACGATACTCTTTCTTCAGAAGCTCTATGATATTTTCCACTCATCATGCAGATAAGTTGCTGTCCCATTGTTTGTCATGCATTATAAGGACACAAACATATTCCAGAACTAAATCCAGTGACATATACCTCCACACAATTATTGACATCAGGTTGCTGAAGAGTGCGAACAACGTGCTTGCCTTGGTTTTTCTCTAGCCATATTGGATGGAATGCTTTGTCGTTTAATTTCGAAGGGAAATCCTCCATGAACCCCCAATGTGCTGAGATTTGTGAAAATCGAAAGATATCCGTAGAAAACGTTTCCTTTATCGTCTGACATATGGTGTGTTTCCTAGTCTAGGTAGTTCTGGTGATTTTCCTGGTCAAGGTTAGTTGGGCAATATGAGTACTGGAAATTTGTGCATTCCGTGCTTAATGAATATGCACTGAACTACCACAAATCCAGCAATTCACTGACGGTCTTAGGTTTTCAGATGTGTAGATATCTTTACAAGAGATTGTTTTAATTGCTACAAAATTCAATGAGTTTGATAGTTTTCCCATGAAAATGCATCATTGGCTCTTTTACCAAGCCCAAATTCTAGTTTGGTGTCAGTATTAAGTTGCTTAGCAATGTAAAGGATAGCTTGCAGCCGTTGATTAAGTTTCAAAATGAGTGATGGTATCTCTACACACATCATATTTA
This sequence comes from Octopus bimaculoides, assembly GCF_001194135.2. Lineage (NCBI taxonomy): Eukaryota > Metazoa > Mollusca > Cephalopoda > Octopoda > Octopodidae > Octopus > Octopus bimaculoides. The sequence continues at coordinate 1,018 of NW_026296966.1, forward strand.
CATGTTGCATTGAGAATTTTACTGGATGGAAACAGTTCTAAACAGGATAATACATGAGAAGATTTGAAGATTCCACAATGAATATTAACTTTTATCTGTGTTGTGAAATAACATGATTTTCCTAGTTTCATGAAATATCTGATGAAGACTATCAATGGCCATCTTGTAAATTATCCAGGCCTTTTATAGTTGTATATTTTTCCTCATGTAACAATCAAGGAGCGTTTTGTTAAATGAGTTAATCCCCGTATTAACAAAACCCCAATTCATAGCCATTTTGTTCAGCAGAGAAAATGTTGCTTCTAATGAAGGAAGTGTTTGTACATTGCATTATTATTATTATTATTATTATTATTATTATTATTATTATTATTATTATTATTATTATTATTATTTTCAGTATTTTTAATTTTATAACGTGCTTTCACTTCACTACCGAGCGCAGCTCTGTGCGCCTTGGGTATGTGCTGTGGTTTGCTGTGGTGCTCTTATGTTTACTGTATTGAAAGTGTTTTGCGTAGAATGTGTGCAGTACCCAGTAGTACAATTTTCTGTATGTTATATATATTTGTA
>NW_026296966.1:4135-4594 GCF_001194135.2 Octopus bimaculoides
GTGTTTGTTTTAAAATTTGAGATCACATAGACAGTATTACTATTATTATTATTATTATTATTATTATTATTATTATTATTATTATTATTATTATTACTATTATTATTATTATTGTTGTTGTTGTTATGTTTTTGTTTCCAATTTTTCTTCTTCTTCATCGTCGTCGTCGTTTTCTTCTTCTTCTTCTTCTTCTTCTTCTTCTTCTTCTTCTTCTTCTTCTTGTTTTCCTTTTTGTTCTCCTCCTTCTTCATTCCCCCCTACTCTTATCAATTATTATTGAGACATTACGAAATGATAGTCCAGTTGTGTTCCCATTTTCTCTCGAATTCTCAAGTGCACTCAAAGAAATAGTTTTCGTTTCGGATTTTAATTAACAAATGGACATTTATTGAATATGTTTATAATATTTGTCATGCATTAATATTTCTCTTTTATTCTACTCTTTACAATCTAGCGGAA
>NW_026296967.1:0-302 GCF_001194135.2 Octopus bimaculoides
ACACTTCATTTCACGTTGCTCCAGTCCACCCAGCTGGCAAAAATGAGTAGCGCTGTGATGGACTGGCATCCCGTCCAGCTGGGGAACGCATACACCATTAAAACCAGGAAACCGGGCCCATGAGCCTGGCTAGGCTTTAAAAGGGTGAAAAATAATATATCATTATCATCATCGTTTAACGTCTGTTTTGATGGTTTGACTCAGAACTGGTAAGACAGCAGGCCCCAATCTGATTTGGTAAGTTTTCTACATCTGGATGCCCTTCCTAATGCCAACCACTCCGAGAGTGTGATGGGTGCTTT
>NW_026296968.1:0-253 GCF_001194135.2 Octopus bimaculoides
TATATATACACACTTGTCCTTTATTCAAAATAGACACAGTCTTCTAGTATTAGATTTAGTAGTTGATAAAAAGAGAAATGAATTAGAAATTAATTGTAATCACACCCTATGGCCCCAATATGTTCCATGCGATTCTTAGAAGTGTAGTCTATTCTTAGCTACAATATCGACAACATGAATTTCTTTAATCAGTTTGCACTATTAAAATTATATTAATGTGTCCTACTTGTTAAAATTCTATTTATTTATTTGT
>NW_026296969.1:0-149 GCF_001194135.2 Octopus bimaculoides
CAAATGACTGAAACAAGTAAAAGAATAAAAGAATAAAAGAATATATATGTATATATACATATATACACATATATATATACATATATACACACATATATCTACATATATACACACATATATATACACATATATATACACATATATACACA
>NW_026296969.1:159-272 GCF_001194135.2 Octopus bimaculoides
ACACACATATATATATACACATATATATACATATATATATACACATATATCTATATATATATGTATATACATACATATACATATATACATACACACATATATATATATATATA
>NW_026296969.1:349-504 GCF_001194135.2 Octopus bimaculoides
CACATATATATACACATATATACATATATACACATATATATACACATATACATATATTTATATATACATATATATATATATGCATACATATATACATACATATATTCATAAATATATAGGGATTAGCTTGAGTTGCTTCTCCAACATACTGAAAA
>NW_026296970.1:0-256 GCF_001194135.2 Octopus bimaculoides
GAGAAAAGGCGGAACAAGGGATTTCATTGGCCCTCTTCAGGGATAAGTAAGAAGAAAGAGTTTATAACAGAAGGGAGCATATCTGTGACTGAGAAAGAAAGAGGACCTGGGAGTATGTAGCATGCTTTTGCTAATTGTTTCAGATGCCTGTGTAGTCAGGAGCAGACAGTGACAACCCTTCAGAATTGTGTCATCTGCCTAGCAGAATGTTGAGAATGTAATAGATGGGGAGAGAGAGAGAGAGGAAAAGAGAGAG
>NW_026296970.1:1633-2053 GCF_001194135.2 Octopus bimaculoides
TCTTTACTGATTAAGCGAATATTATCAGCAATAAACTGCTTGAAAATGCAAAGATCATGTGAACTCATCTCTGGAAAGCAATTTAACAATTGAAGCCAGGCATTGGTGATAAGGAATGATGTCAAGTATTTTGTTTATTGTGTTTGAATGATCGAAATAAAGATATTGTTGTAAAACAGGTTGATTGTATGAAGATAATTTAGCTACTTTAGTCTTGTGATTCATTAAGTGTAGTTATTTAATTGTTTTTATAATGTAAAGCTAAACTTCGAACCCAAATTTAATATTAATTGTGTTTTATTTGAAATTATTTTCAAGTCTGCTCTGGTCCTCAAAAATAAAATAATAAACGGTGGTAATATGGGGAATATGAAATTTCAAAGTATAACATATGTTTAATATTAAACTTGAATATATTAC
>NW_026296971.1:0-247 GCF_001194135.2 Octopus bimaculoides
ATACACAGACACACACATATATATACATATATATATATATGTATATACACGTACATACACATGTGGACATGCACACTCACATAAACTTGTAGACACAATCATATACACACATTTATATTTACACATACACAAACATCTAAATGTTTACTTATATTTATTTTAAATAAAAATAAAAATTACATGTACACAAATATGCCCCCATACTTATTCACAAGTACACTCATATTTGAATATATAAACAAACCTA
>NW_026296972.1:0-240 GCF_001194135.2 Octopus bimaculoides
AAGTCGAGGCTTGATCCAGCTTGAACTTACGTACAAAACCACCACAATCGTACTGGCCAAATACCTTGAAACAACCAACGATTGTATGCTGAAACTTGTTGAAAAACATGAAAGACCGAAAAAACTTCACTCTATTCTGAAAGAGAGCAAAAAATTCGCTACCGAACTCTTAGATACCTACCAGCTTGACCAGGTTGAAGGAAATGCGCCAACTGTTGCTGCAAAGAAAATAAAATTAAT
>NW_026296973.1:0-921 GCF_001194135.2 Octopus bimaculoides
GTGATTCCTTTCATCTTCGTTTTTATATAACACATATATCAATTTCTAGTGACCTAAGGTCACATAGGAGACAAGTTGCTTCCATTTCGACCCAAGGCCACCCAAATTTATTCACCCTAACTTAAATTCAGTAGAAATTCGTACTTACAGTTTGATTTTGGGGAGGGGCTGCACGAATTCAGCTTCCCCTCCCCATCCTCCTGCTTCTGTGGTGTAGCCACTGGACTCATAATGAAGCTCCTGCCAGCCATCTCTGTGCTTATGTCCTTTGTATCTTCTTGTGCTTATGTCCTTGTATCTGCCAGCCAGGAGATCAGCGACGGTTGGTCGCTGGAAAAATCATAAAATATTTTGTGAGTGGGGTGAGTTTTCATCATTAGCCGGGGATTAGCACACGTTGAGGACGGTAACCACCCACAAACTCGAGTCCGTGTGTGTCACGTAAGGCTAGGGATGGGTGCGATGACCTCCCCTCGCAAATACTAATCGGATACAGAATGTGTGTCGTTAGTCAGCTGGAAGAAATGTCTTCCTGGGCCTATAAACGTCAGTAGCACTACCCCGTGTAGGACTAACGTTATATCTGTCAACGGTTTAAAAAAAAATAACTTACCAGCGTTCCCTTCATCATATATGCAGTAATCACATTTGGTTGAAATGTCTTATTGATGCGTTTTGTTTTCTTTTTTTCCCTGATGAGAAGATTACTTTGTTTTACATCATTGCATTCCTTCTGGAATAATACCAATGTTTCCTTCGAAACGTATGTCGGAAGTATAAAGATTTGAATAACACCTGCGTTTAACTCCATTTATTTACTTATCTATTCGATACAAAAGCATTTTATCAAAATCTGGAAGTTCTACTTTTATAAGTAGGCTGTTACATCTTTGGTACTTATGTGAATTTTTGCTACCCTGG
>NW_026296974.1:0-586 GCF_001194135.2 Octopus bimaculoides
GAAAATGACCGTTAAACAAAGGGAAATTACTATGTAAATGACCGTTATTATGACAAACAAAAGAGCTATTAGAATGACCGTTAAATAAAGGGAAAATACCGGAAGATGTGAAAATAAAACATGATAATAGAATTCGCGTATGCGTGCATGTACATGCGTACACTGCGCGCACGCACACCCACGTACATGTGCCTATATGCATATACTCACTCACACTCGCATGAAACACATACATGCACACCACACACACGGCTATATGTACACATATATATATATGCAACCATACACATGTACACATATACATATCCACACACACGAACTCACACGCGTACACATACCCATACGCGCACAATTATATTCATATACACGTCTAAATACGCATATGCTATATATACATATGGTCATTCACATTCGCGTGAAACACATGCATGCACACCCACACACACTCCTATATCTATACACATATATGCAACCATACACATGTAAACAGACGCATACCCGCTCACACGAACACACACACACACGTGTATATACTCATACGTGCACAAATATGTTCATATACACGTCTATATGAGCACATGCACAA
>NW_026296975.1:0-585 GCF_001194135.2 Octopus bimaculoides
AGAAAGCCTTAAAACAAGTGGAAAGAAGTCCTGGAATAATCTCACAAATTCTCAACATTACGCACTCCGACGTCTAGCTAATAACATTCCTATTGTTATTAAGAGGGTGGATAAGGGAGGCGCTATCGTAATTATGGACAAAAGTGAGTATATTTCAGCTCATGAAGAAGTTTTAAATGACAAAACTTCATATGAAGAATTACCTGTCGATCCAAACCCCAATTACAGAGAGGAACTTGACAAAATAATTCTGGAAATGGAGGAAAACAATTTCATTAATAAGGCTGAATCTAAAATTTTAAGGTCAGAAAGAAGAACGCTTGTATTTTATGGTCTCCCTAATATACATAAAAAGTTCAAAAGATTTCCTCCAATGCACCCAATTTGCAGTGGATATGAATGCTGTATGGCCAAAATTTCGGAATGGCTGGATGGCTTTCTACTCTTCGTCGCAAAACGATCAAGTTCCTATATTCAGGATACCTTTGATTTTGTATCTAAAATCAACAACTTTTTAAAGCACCGAGGCCGTATTGAGAACTGTTTTTTTGGTAACCATGGATGTTTCTTCCTTATATCCCAATA
>NW_026296976.1:0-980 GCF_001194135.2 Octopus bimaculoides
ATATATATATATATATATAGGCACAGGCGTGGCTATGTGGCAAGAAGCTTGTTTCCTAACCACATGTTTCCGGGTTCAGTCCCTCTGCTTGGGATCTTGAGCAAGTGTCTTTTACTATAACGTCGGGCCGACCAAAACCTTCCCAGTGGATTCGGTAGGTGGAAACTTAAAGAAACCCAACGTATATATTGTATATGTGTGTGTGTGTGTGTGCGTGTGTCTTTGTGTCTCTGTTTGTCTCCCCATCACCGCTTGACAATCCGTGTGAGTTTGTTTAAACCCCCATCAACTAGCAGTCCGGTAAAGGAGACCGATAGAATAAGTACTAGGTTTAAAAAAAGTTTTAGGGACGATTTATTCGACTAAGACCCTTGAAGGGTTTTATAACTGAAACAAGTAAACGAATGAAAGAATTATATATTCGGCCGCACGGCTTTTGTTGTTGTATATGTAGATTTTTACTTGGTCGTGTTTGTTTTCGTCATTGTCCTGTACATTCGTCAGCTATTCTCGGTGTCGCCACCAAAAGTGAACAATATCAACGTTAAATGCGCAAAATTGTCATGATCTTTTGAACGTTAACTGATGAGAAATAAGCTACAAATTTTCTGTTTGTTATGCCTTTGTAACTTTTCCGTTTGTTGCGTTTTTGCTAAACTTTTTAAATATATATACACACACAATAATAATAATAATAATAATAATAATAATAATTATTATTATTATTATTATTATTATTGAGTGAGAGAGCAGTGCATGCCATCAAAGCGGCACTGGGGTAAAATATACGAAGCCCAGTATGCCCATCATGACTACTCGTCTGATAAGGGTACACCTTAATTATAATTAAGGATATCTAAGAGATATCACCATGCTTGAAATAGCAACCAAAACTTGACTCTAAAACATTAAATGTTCAAACAGCACCAAGAGAGAAGACAAAGAGACAAAATAAACTAGCAAAAAATTACTGGATAATT
>NW_026296977.1:0-397 GCF_001194135.2 Octopus bimaculoides
GATGATGATAATAATAATCATCATCATCGTGAGGTGGTGATGATAATGGAAATAAAGACGGTGATGATGATGATGATGTTAACAAAGATGACAACAATATTGACGATAACGATAGTGATGAGAATGATGGTGATGAGGATGAGGATGATGAAAACAACAACAATGATGCTGATGATTATAGTGACGATGATGATCATGATGATGACGATGGTGATCTTGATGAGGAAGATGGCAACGATGGTGATGAAGATGATGACAGCAATGAGGTGTAGTACAGAGATGAAAACAAAGAAACCTGTGTTTCAGCAAAGTATGCATTAAACTGAGAGAGAGAGAGACAGACAGACAGAGAGAGAGACTGAGAGAGAGGGAGAGAGAGAGAGAGAGAGAGAGAGAG
>NW_026296978.1:0-388 GCF_001194135.2 Octopus bimaculoides
TGTGTAAATAATCATGAATATTATAAATTCTAAAATATAAAATATAAAGACACCTAAAGTTTAAAGAATAAAATATCTTACGATCGTTTCACGGATATTGCTACAAACACAAAGTGATGTAAAGATCATCTTATTATTAGTAATTCCGTTCTTCAGAGATGCATTAAGAACCCTTTATATACCCATATAATATTAAAGTATTAGAAATATTAAAATTAAAAATATTAAAAATTAGAAATAATAATATATACTGTCCTTCTTATAAGTTGTCATGTTAGTCCTTCTGAAGTATGTAAAGTTTGTTCGTTTCTTCATTTGTTGAAGTTTTGATTGTTAAGCATTTATTTATATAAAAATTGGTATATTTTTTAAAAATATAGAAGATCTC
>NW_026296979.1:0-232 GCF_001194135.2 Octopus bimaculoides
TAAAATTTAAAACATATGGATTCGCTTGATTGGTCGTTTCAAATAACGGTTATGGATTGCTCGTTTCAAATAACGGTCATGGATGCGTAATGCACAGACCAAATAAATTTAATATAGATTCATCCTATTTAAAAAAAATATAGAAGAAAACCTTAAATAGAAAAATGGGCTCAAAATACATGTTGTAAATAATTAATTATATTCGAATTAACACATTAAAATCAAATCAATA
>NW_026296980.1:0-228 GCF_001194135.2 Octopus bimaculoides
CACACACACACACACACACACACACGATCAAGTATTAATTAATCCCCATATCCAAAATACCATTGTTAATACCAATGCCTCAAAGACTAGCTTTAAGATAAGTCGTTCATGAAAATGGATGTTAAATGATGATAGCACACACACACATATGCATCTTTATATACACACATATATGCATATATGTTTATATATATGCATTTAAATTCATGTATATATATATATATATAT
>NW_026296981.1:0-262 GCF_001194135.2 Octopus bimaculoides
ATATATATATATATATATATATATATATGTAGATATATAGATCAGATTGGAGCCTGGTGCAGTCCACTGGCTTGCCAGACCTCAGTCAAACCGTCCACCCCATGCCAGCATGGAAAGCGGACGTTAAATAATGATGATGATAATGATGGTGATGAAGGTGATGATGATGATGATAATCTTTTCTTTTATTCTTTTACTTGTTTCAGCCATATGACTGTGGCCATGCTGGAGCGCAGCCTTGAAAGGTTTTAGTTGAACAAAT
>NW_026296982.1:0-306 GCF_001194135.2 Octopus bimaculoides
AACAATCACGCTTGGACGGTGCTCTTAGTGCTCCACTGGTACAGGTGCCAAAAAAATAGGTAATAGGTGTCTGTGAATAGTTCAGAAGGTTTTGTTCCTTCTTCAGCACCAATCTATTTTTCTATCTTCGATCACATTGTTTACATAGATGTGTTCATATTCAAAACATCATAACTTTCAATTCTGACTCGCATCTCTACAAAAAATCTTGAGAGATAACTTTAAAATGTGAGATATATTTGTATATTTGCTTTAATATAAGTAAAAAATTTAAATATTAGATTTGTAACCAGCCAAGTCCTTCAA
>NW_026296983.1:0-394 GCF_001194135.2 Octopus bimaculoides
AATAAGTACTGGGGTTGATCCATTTGACTAAAAATTCTTCAAGGTGGTTCCCCAGCATGACCACAGTCAGATGACTGAAACAAGTAAATGATAAAAGATAAATGGTACTTTCATTTATTAAAGAGCGAGTTACTACTGATGTAGAACTGTTGTGAATGGAAATTAACATATATGAGGGGGTGCTGAAACATTCCTGACTTTGGGTAGAAACATTACAGGAGGGTCAGATAATTATGATTTTATTCAACATATTCCCTGCTCAGATTCACACACTTATTGCAACAGTCCTTCAGTTTTTCTATGCCCTGTAAAAGAACTTGGAAGGTTGGGCTTTCAACCAGGCCTTTTGTAATACCCATAGAACACTCCCTTGTATTACTTCACTCATATCTTT
>NW_026296984.1:0-200 GCF_001194135.2 Octopus bimaculoides
TTTTATTATTTTATTTGTTTCAGTCATTTGACTGCGGCCATGCTAGAGCACCACTTTTAGTCGAGGACCAAATCGACCCAGGACTTATTCTTTGTAAGCCTAGTATTTATTCTATCGGTCTCTCTTGCCAGACCGCTAGTTGACGGGGACGTAAACACACCAGCATCAGTTGCCAAGCGATGTTGGGCGGGGGACAAACA
>NW_026296985.1:0-545 GCF_001194135.2 Octopus bimaculoides
GCCGTAGTCAAATGACTGAAACAAGTAAAAGAATGAAATAATATATATATATGCACACGAACCCACATACTTGCATATACACATTCAGGGATATACATACACACACACATACATATAGATACACACATACACATATATACAAACATACTTACATCTGTACATACATGCATACATATACAATTTTTTGTGCATAGTGTTTGTATACACACACATGCATGCATGTGTGTTTGTGTGTGTGTGTGTGTGTGTGTGTGTGTGTATGGCATGTGTATATGTGTGTATGTGTATAGATATAATGATAATTGTCACACGCTGATGACCAGTGAATACCCAGAAACTTGGGTCCGTGCGTATCACATCAGCTGTAGATGGGAAAATGGCTTCCTTTTGCAAATAATGACGGGGCAAAGAAAGTGTATCAATAGATGCTGGAGGAGATACCTTCCTGGGTCTACAAGCTTCAGTAGCATCAACCCGTAAGGGTTAGCCACATTTAGGTAGCAATTATACTTCACGATGCATATATATATATATATATATATATA
>NW_026296985.1:1771-2442 GCF_001194135.2 Octopus bimaculoides
TATATATATATATATATGTATTTAAATGTTTACGAATACGTTTGTTGTTGCGCACATGTAATTACTTAATATGCAAGCTGCAAAGAATGCATTTCCATGTGACTGATTTACGGTGCGTTTGAACAACATAATATGATGTTCAAAACGCATCTTGATCCTCTATATTTTATCTTCTAGATTTTCGAATGTTGAGTGTTCGTTACGTTTAACAGCAAACAAAACTATACCGAATATCAGTTATTTACACCACTTTGAAATTGTTCTTAAGGGAGCTTCATAAGGAATTAACGGTACATTTATTGCATGATTATGTCTATTACTAAGGGGCAGGAGGTACACGTTCCCGGCAAATAATAAAATAAATTCCGAAACATACTTTCATCTTCATTAGTGCTACATGAAACCATTATTACAAAGGCAATAATGAAAGGCAAAAGTAAGCCGCAGCTCAATTTGATTTCGAAATGTGGAGTTAAAACATATTTAAAACGTATTTAATCTCATTTGCTTTGTTACAATCATCATTAGATCTTTCTTTCCCCATTCAACACTCTTTCACGGTTCAAATAAATGTATGTAAGTATGCATGTGCCTGTGTGTGTGCGTGTGTGTGTGTGTGTGTATATCTGCATGTGCATACATTTGCATGTTTATTTATATATATATATACA
>NW_026296986.1:0-179 GCF_001194135.2 Octopus bimaculoides
GAGAGCCACTGACCAGATCTGTGGCTGGTGTAAAGTCCCCTCTCGACCCAAGGTAATGTTGTGGTGGAACAATGTGGTTGACAGGGTTATTAGACAAAAGAAACAGGCTTGGAAGGACTGGAAGAACGGAGGTAGCAGGGAATTGTATCAGACTGCCAGAAGGGAAGCTAGGAGACAAG
>NW_026296986.1:189-1963 GCF_001194135.2 Octopus bimaculoides
AAAAGAAACAGGCTTGGAAGGACTGGAAGAACGGAGGTAGCAGGGAATTGTATCAGACTGCCAGAAGGGAAGCTAGGAGACAAGTTTACTTAGCCAGAGGGGAAGCAGATAAGAAAAAAATTGCCAATGCTCTGCACCGTGAGGACCAAAGATTTTTGAAGCATTACATGTTGCAAGACAATGTGTGAAAGAGAATCGTGATGTCGTTGGTGAGAAATGTCTCCGCTTGGATGATGGCTCACTTGCACTAAAGAAGCCTGCAAAGAGAGAGGTCTGGAGATGCCACTATGAAAGGCTGCTTAATAAAGAGAATGAATGGGAGAAAGAAAGTCTGCCGCATGTCGACCCAATACAGGGACCAGCTATCCTAATTGACAGTACCTCAGTAGATAAGGTGATCAAGAGTATGAAGACAGGAAAAGCCCCGGGCCCATCAGGAATCACTGCAGAGATGCTCAAAACATCTGGCAGTGTCGGCTATAGCCTAATGACCCGTATAGTTAATCAGGTGATACACGAAGGAGTCATACCCAATGAATGGTGTAGCAGCACCATAGTCAACTGCTACAAAGGTAAAGGTGATGCCCTCGACACAAACAATTACAGAGGTATCAAGTTGTTGGACCAGATAATGAAGGTCACAGAGAGGGTCATAGCCCAACAAATTAGGGAGAGAATCAGTTTAGATGAGATGCAGTTTGGGTTCGTTCCAGGAAAAAGCACCACTGATGCCATATTTCTGGTAAGACAGTTGCAGGTGAAATACCTAGCCAAAGATAAACCTCTGTACCTGGCTTTTGTTGACATGGTGGTCAATGAGGAAACTAGGGATAGATGAGTGGTTAGTGGGAGCTGTGCAAGCCATGTACAGGGATGCTGTCAGTAAGGTGAGGGTTGGCAACGAGTACAGTGAAGAATTCTGGGTAGAGTTAAGGGTTCACTAAGGTTCAGTCCTCAGCCCCCTCCTATTTATCATAGTCCTCCAGGCGATAACAGAAGAATTCAAGACAGGATGCCCCTGGGAGCTCCTCTATGCTGATGACCTTGCACTAATTGCTGAGTCACTATCAGAACTAGAGGAGTAGTTTCAGGTGTGGAAGCAAGGACTAGAATCGAAGGGCCTTAGAGTCAACCTAGCTAAAACCAAAGTCCTAATAAGTAGGAAGGTAGACAAAACACAAACCCCTTCAGGTAGATGGCACTGCTCGATCTGTAGAAAAGGTGTAGGTAGAAACTCTAGAAGATGTATCCAGTGCAAGGTCTGGACATATAATAGGTGCAGCAATATCAAAGGAAGGTTAACTAGGAAGTTAGTTTTTATATGTGGCAGATGTTCAGGAGCAACAAACACTGAAAATGTGCAGAAAACAACTTCTGTCACATTCCAGGGAGAAAAACTAGATGTAGCTGATAGCTTCCGCTATCTGGGTGACCAAGTTAGTAATGGGGGAGGGTGCACTGAAAGTGTAGCTGCTAGAATAAGAATAGCCTGGGCAAAGTTCAGAGAGCTCTTACCTCTGCTGGTGACAAAGGGCCTCTCACTCAGAGTAAAAGGCAGACTGTATGACGCATGTGATCGTTACCAATGCCGCCTTCCTCACACTTGTGCCAGTGGCATGTGAAAAGACTTTCGAGCGAGATCGTTGCCAGTGCCGCTAGACTGGCTCCTCTGCAGATGGCACGTAAAATACACCATTTTGAGCGTGGCAATTGCCAGTACAGCTTGACTAGCCTTCGTGCCGGTGGCACGTAAAAGCACCCACTACACTCTTGG
>NW_026296987.1:0-209 GCF_001194135.2 Octopus bimaculoides
TATACATACACACACACACACACATAAAATGGGCTTCTTTCAGTTTCCATCTATCAAATTAATTTGCAAGGATTTGGTCAGCCCAAGGCTATGGTAGAAGACACTAGCCAAAGGTGCCACACAGCCATGACTGCTGCTATATAAGTATATATATATATATAAGAATTTATGGAATGGAGAAAACGCATGTTATAATTGCATACTTTATT
>NW_026296988.1:0-169 GCF_001194135.2 Octopus bimaculoides
AATTATATTAACAAATCCGTTTATGCTACAGCTTCTTCTTCCTCTTCTTCGTCTTCTTCCACTACTGGTGCTGCTACTGCTGCTACTACTACTACTACTACCGTTACTACTACTAACAGCAAATGTGTTTTGAATTTTACCTGCTCCCACTTCTCTTTGATTGTTCTGC
>NW_026296988.1:402-512 GCF_001194135.2 Octopus bimaculoides
ATTTTCTGCAATGGAAAATTGAACATGAAATTTAAGGCAAATAACTGTCGGTTTCAGACAAAATATTAGATGCAAATAAAATGTCGCATAACATTTAAAGAAAGTTAATT
>NW_026296989.1:0-1162 GCF_001194135.2 Octopus bimaculoides
CTGATGGTGATTGATGGTGAGTGATGGTGATTGATGATGACTGATGGTGAGTGATGGTGAGTGATGGTGATTGATGGTGAATGATGGTGAATGATGGTGATTGATGGTGAGTGATGGTGAGTGATGGTGAGTGATGGTGATTGATGGTGATTGATGGTGATTGATGGTGATTGATGGTGAGTGATGGTGAGTGATGGTGATTGATGATGACTGACGGTGATTGATGGTGATTGATGATGGCTGATGGTGAGTGATGATGACTGATGGTGATTGATGTTGATTGATGATTGATCATGATTAATGATGATGACTGACAGCGAGATTGACGGTGATTGATGCTGACTGATGATGATAGATGTTGACTGATGATTGATCATGATTAATGATGATGACTGACGGCGATTGAGGATGATTGATGATGATTAATGATGAAGATTGATGAATTGAACTGCCAGTGCAGGACGAGTAGTTTCTTTCTAGGTCGCACTGATAGTCCAAATAGGAGGACAACCTCCTCCCCTTCCTCACGAGGAGGGGCCTCACACTACTCCGTCAGTGGCACAATTCCCACCGTCAGCGGCACAGAAGCATCCGCCAACTTCTCCCTCTTCTTCCTTTTCCTCTTTCTCCTTGAGGATACAGGGAGCAACGTCGGCATACGCGGAGGATCGCTGCCCCCCTCTGCCTCCTGTACATTCTTTGGAGAGCTACAATGGTTGCTCACCTTTCTCTTTCTTCTTGTGGAGGCGGCTGCCTCCACAACTTTCGCTGTCTCCCCCTCCAATAGAGGGGCGGCGAGCACGTTTTCTTTATTCTGTTCCAGGACCTTACCACGGCCCTGGGGGCAGTTCTTTCTAATATGGCCAGGCTCCAGGCACTGGAGACGCTTGGGGGGGGGGCGTCCCTCAAGGATCACCGGGTACCTTTGGCCAGCCATCCTCAGAAAATCTGGGAAAACCAGATCTTTAGCTGATTGGGTCCATATGGTCAACACAGCTTTCGACCCAACCCAATTAGCTGAAGGCAGAATTTTAACATTAATGAGCCTGCCCTGACGGATAGTGTCTTCTATCCACTCAGGCTCTATGCCGGGTGGCAGCCCACAGATCCAAGCTTGTGTCAGTTTCTTCTCACAGTAAGTGGGGAGAAACAATATATCCCG
>NW_026296989.1:2732-5507 GCF_001194135.2 Octopus bimaculoides
GCGAGTTTCTTAACCACACAAAAACGCCTTCGCCTCTATACAGCCATGCTATCTTTTATTTATCATGTTTCTGGTAGAGTTCTCTGTGCATATATCCATGACTTTTAATGAAAAATTAAGAAATAAACACTAATTCTCGAAAACCAAATATTTTTTAAAATTTCTAATCTCGTATTACCAGGAATTACGACTTCCGGGAAATTGTGTACGCTTGTTTACTGCTAGACACGATCTTCTTGCACTTTATATAAGTGCACGTTATTTTGTATAAACATCCACACGGTCGTGTGGTAAGAAGCTTGCTTCCCAACCACATGGTTACGGGTTCAGTCCCACTGCGCAGCACTTTGGGCTAATGTTTCACACTATAGCCTCGGGTCGACCAAAGCCTTGTGAATGGATTTAGTAGACGGAAACTGAAAGATGCACGTCATAGATATATACATATATATATATTTACGTGTGTGTTTTTGTGTCTTTTTGTCCTCTAAACATCGTTTAACAACCGGTGTGCTCATGTCCCTGTAACTTGGTGGTTCGGCAAAAGAGACCAATAGAATAAGCACTAGGCTTACAAAGATTAAGTCCTGGGGTTGATTTCTTCGACTAAAAATCCTTTAATGGGGTGCTCCAACATGGTCGCAGTCAAACGACTGAAACAAGTTGAAGAACATAACAGAAAACATGTAGTAAGCAGGTTTAAGGATAATTAGACGCTTATAAAGAAACATTTATGTACATCTATTACGCAAGTGGTACAAGTGCAAGCTTGCCTATGTGGTTACGAAGTTCACGTTTCAACTACGTGGTTTCACGTTCAGTCCCACTGCACGGTACCTTGGGCAAGTGTCTTCTACAATAGCCCCAGACTAAACAATGCATTATGAGTGAATTTGGTTGTGTGGAAGCTTGTCGTATGTATGTGTGCGTGCATACATGTGTGTGTGTGTGTGTGTGTGTGTGTGTGTGTGTGTGTGTGTGTGTGTGTGTGTGCACAGCTAAGGCTGCCTGTTAAAAAGTTCACTTTGTATATATATATATATATATAAGGTCTGATGAATAAGTATCCGGACTGTTGCCATAGTAACGAAGCTAAAGCATGCAGAGTAACGCTGCTTGGCAAAGATTGACCTTGAAGTCTGCTGTACATGCTTATTAAGTTTTAAAGTCTTCGCTCACTTTCGCGATTTACAGTAGTGCTTGGAAGGAAGGTGTGTAGCGTGTGCTCGTCGCATTACCCAGACGTTTCCAAGATAGCAGAAAAAATGTCGATATTGACGAACGTTCTAGGAAACCCGCAATCAGCAGGACTGAGAAGAACATCGTAGATGTGCGTGCAGCTGTGAGGGGAAATCATCGAATTGCGGGTTTCCTAGAACGTTCGTCAATATCGACATTTTTTCTGCTCTGAGAATATGCAGATTAGTTACGGTTCAGTTCAGTCCATTATCAATGAAGATTTGGGTATGAGAGGCGTGTCTGCTTAGTTTGTGCCAAAACTGTTTTCAGCTAACCAAAAAGACACTTGGGTTTCTGTTGCACAAGATCTTGATTGTGCCGAGAACGATAAAAACTTTTTGAAAACTTTGCGTAGGCCTCTGAGCAGGTATCGCCAAGCTTTTGGCAAAATTTGATGCAGATTCTCTGCTCAACTTTCTCTGTCATGGTCAATGCTGTCACGATCACATGCTACACACTTTCCTTCCAAGCACTGCTGTAAACAGCGGAAGTGAGCTAGAATGTTAAAACTTAGTGCACATACGCAGCAGAGTTCAAGGTCAATCTGTACCAAGCAGCATCACTCTGCATGCTTTAGCTTTGTTACTATGGCAACATTCTGGATACTTATTGATCAGAGCACATATATGTATATATGGTAAGTTATAGATAATGGTCATTACATATTTTTCCTTTATTTGAACAAATTTGGCTTACAGCTGTTTCCAGTAGTCATTATAGGTACGTTACTGATCGGTTTACTCAATCGGTTTATTGATCAATTGAAAAAGATTTAATCATCTGAGAAAAAATTGAACGACCTAAATTTATATATATACGCGATGGGCTTTCCACGCTGTTTCCGTCTACCAAATCCACTCACAAGGCTTAATTTAATCGGTTCAGAAGCTCCAGTGGGCGACACTTGTCCACGGTGCCACACAGAGGGACTGAACTCGGAATCAATTGATTAAGAAGCAAACTTCTCATCACACAAGTCATAGGAGAGAACATCTTTGAATGATATTTTCTTTGTTATACACTTTTTACCCTGAGAGTTGTTATTCGTTGCTTTTCACTGCAGTAAACAATCTTAGCGATGGAATGATATCAAAAATATAATCTGTCTATAATACTATTTCCGCTTGCATAAAACTACGTTGAGAAATCGCTAACACTTTTTAATATGTTATTTTACATCCTTATTTTCATAACAGAGAAAAGTTCATATGCTTTGACTGCAATCCACAGTCCCAGCGAACAAAGTATGGTTGCTGTCTCACAGAGCAGCTGATTCTTAGAACAACAAATATCTGTAATAAAGGCGCAGAGATGGCTGTCTGTTAAAAAGTTCGCTTTGTAAACATGTGGTTCCCACTGTGTGGCACCTTGGGTGATTGTCTTCTACAATAGCCTTGTGTTGATTAAATGCTTTCAGTGAAATCTGGCGACGAGAAACTGTATGAAAGTCCATCATATCTATGTATGAATATATATATATATATATATATATATGTGTGTGTGTGTGTGTGTGTGTGTGTGTGTGTGTGTGTGTGT
>NW_026296989.1:6103-6957 GCF_001194135.2 Octopus bimaculoides
TGTGTGTGTGTGTGTGTGTGTGTGTGTGTGTGTGTGTGTGTGTGTGTGTGTGTGTGTGTGTGTGTGTGTGTATTGTCGGTAGAATATAAATCCGAAAAAAAGCACACTCTAAGTCGTAGAGCAGTATATGATATAAAACTTAGAATAAGCTGGTTTATGGGTTTAACTTTGGTTTCGCGTTCATAGAACGCTTAGCTTTACAACGTATCATGAGATACCAAAACCTATTGGCTTAAGGCCTCTTTAGTGAGTAGCCTCTCTAGAATATGGAAGAAGATATGACCTCGCTACTCTATGTCAACAACAGGGCGTTGTCTCTTTTTGGCTATCGATCACCAGTGACCCTGTTATCCTGTGGGTTCTAATAGGCCAGCAGGAATTTCTTGAAATGCAAGCACGGTCCGAAGGCCTCCGTTCAGGAGTTAAGGATGTTCCCCGGATCGAGGGAGTCCTTTAGAATCCTAGCCCGTTCCACTATGCATAGTTTACAGTACTTGGTCCCGTTTATGTAGGGTCCTGGATTTTCTTGGATTCTCCATGATATTGTGTTGGGAATATTTCAACTGCCATACATAGGTGGCTAATGACGTAACGTATCTCCTTTCCGGTATCGTGAAGGAGGATCTGTGATTGGAGAGGCTTTGTTTGAACGTGTTCTCGGAGCAGCCGATGTATCTCTGTGTCCGGGTGTTGGCGGTGCTATATCTGTTGGTGTTGGCGTTGGTGCTGTCGGTGTCGTTGGAGGTGGTGCCATTACCACTGGTGTTGGTAATGCTGCTGTTGTTGTTATTGTCATCGTCGTTGAAGGGTTTATATATATATATATAAAGATATATATATATATATATATATAT
>NW_026296990.1:0-376 GCF_001194135.2 Octopus bimaculoides
TACTAACAGTAAAGGTCGTGACGTTCCCAGGAAAACCTCTAGTCGTCTAAAGAAATCCGCCCGACCCGTTAAAGACGGTTCATACACTGCCATCAGACGGACAGCACACCCGTTTATGCCATCGACGTCCAAGACAACCAGCCTACCCTCCGGGTCTAGGAATTTTGGCCTTACTTTTAGGTTCAGACTCTTCTGAAAAAGCACCGCGGTACCACCGCCACCCATGTTTGGCAGACAGGGAGAAAAATAAATGTCGAAATGTCCGCCAAACATGGACTTGAGGGCCCGCGGGTTACTGAGTGTGGTTTCACTGATAGCTATGATTTTTATGTTCTGTGACTTGATGTCATTTAGAAGGTAACCTTGCTTCCAAGCT
>NW_026296992.1:0-320 GCF_001194135.2 Octopus bimaculoides
GTCTCCTATTGTATTCCTGCGTGATTCTGCTATGTGACATTGAAGAAGGGGTTGTCTTTTTTATATTGTATCTCATTAAATTTTAGTCTATTTCTTGGATCTTTCTTGTGTATATTTCTACATGTGTATATATGTATAGAGATGTGTATATATGTATAGAGATGTGTATATGTGTGTGAATATGTATATATTGGTGTACGCCTACACGGGTGTATATTTGTGAATATGTGAAGAAGGGTGAACAGATGCAAGTTTGTATGCTTGAATATCCGTTGTGGATATGTCTGTATGTGTACACACACACATATAATATATATATA
>NW_026296993.1:0-1612 GCF_001194135.2 Octopus bimaculoides
AACCCTTCAATACAAACACTGCGCTCGGAATCAAAAATAACACACAACTATTAAGACGATCAAACAAACTTACAAAAACAACAATCTCGACCGTAACCAATTTTAAGATCAAGCCTCGACTGGCGTGAAATCGAGGTCAGCGACACATACCTAGAAATAATGACACCACAACCTCCCACAGAACACTACCTAGCAAAAATTTACTTCAGCCAGTTCACTTCGAGGCCGACCAAATGGACGGAACTTGATGAAGCTGCCCCGCCAATATTGCAAGGTTGTATCTGTAACAGTGAGTAGTCGCTGCAGTGGAAACACGTGCAGGTTACTGTAATATGCGGTATATAACTATAACATATATTTTGCGGATGTACAAGTCTCTATACTCTTTATTAGTATTTATATTAACATTTACTCCGGGCAAGCTTTACAGTCCAGCGTGGAAAACACGGAATAACTCACCGGAAAATTCATGGAATGGCTTACAATTAATTGTAGACACAGATGTTGGGTACTGATTGTTGTGTTTAGCCGTCATTGGGAACTCAACTGAGAGCGAACACGGTATCCGTCCGGATAATATTATATATATATATATATAATGTGTGTGTGTGTGTGTGTGTGTGTGTGTGTGTGTGTGTGTATGTGTATACACAAAGGAAGAAGAATAAAAAAATGGAGATTGTGAAGTTAATAAAAGTTTATTATCAACAACAAATGGAACAATATCCCTTACAGCTGTTTCAATTATACACAGTGAAATTAATTAAATATGAAGTTCTTATTTCTGAGCATAATCTCTTCTGAGGGAAAAATATACTTTTAGATGTTTTGTATATTTGTTTATACATTCATCACTGCAGAGTCTGCTATATGTGTATCTACAAACAAACATACAAAACAGCTAAAGGTATATTTTTCCATCTGAAGAGATCATGTTCAGGAATATGAACTTAATATTAAATTAATTTCACTGTGTATAATTGAAACAACTGTGTAGGATAATGATCGATTTGTTGTTGATAATAAACTCTTATTAACATCAGAATCTCCATTTTCTAAATTTTTGTCCTTTATATGAATATAAACTAGTTTATATACACATCTCTATTATTTTAAGGAAATCAATTCCTCCACCCCACCCCGAAAAAAATATTAGGTATGGAACCAGTATTTCCTTGGATGACACCATCCCTTCATGAAGCTAACAACTTCTAACTGAATTATTACATACTAGAAGAGATTCCCGGCTTTGCTCAGGATTAAAATGGCATAATTTTTTTTGTTTTACTTGTTCCGGTCATGTGACTGCGGCCATGCTGGAGCACAGCCTTTAGTCGAAGACATCGAACCCAGGATTTATTCTTTGTAAGCCTGGTACTTATTCTATCGGTGTGTTTTGCCAAACAGCTAAGTTACGGGGATGTAAGCACAGTAACGTCGGTTGTCAAGCGATAATGGGTGTACAAACAAACACACACACACACGCACACACACACGCACGCACACACACTTACACACACACACACACACAAATACACGTATATACGACAGTCTTCTTCCAGTTACCTGTAAGAAATCCGCTCACAAAGTTTTGGCAGGCCTGAGGCTATAG
>NW_026296994.1:0-263 GCF_001194135.2 Octopus bimaculoides
TCTATCTATCTATCTATCTATCTATCTATCTATCTATCTATCACTGTATAATGATACATCATAATAATATATATTCTCCGATTTGATGCGACAATTTTTAAATACAAACAAATGACCGGAAAATGATGAGCTAACCCTAGCCAGAATTGAACCCATAAGTCAACGCTAACATGCCTCCTTGTGCATACTATGAGTCTTCCCTAGTAGTTTTCTCTGTGTAGCTTACGAGGTCTTTCATGTTTGTTTACATATATTATATATAT
>NW_026296995.1:0-559 GCF_001194135.2 Octopus bimaculoides
TATATATACATATATATATACACATATATATAACATACACATACACAACATATACATACATGTACACATATATATAAGATAATTAAATATTGTAATACAAATGCATTACTTTCCAGTCCCAAAAAGCACCGTAAAGGTAGAAGTATAGAATAGTGGTACAACAAGGCTCCAATGCTTACTGGAAATAGCAGTCAATAAAATTTCCGACGCTATAGCAAAGCTTCACTGTATATATACTGGCAAAGATGTGCGCGGGCAGCGAACAAAAAAATTTCGTCTTACCTGTAGGAAGAACATTAGAGAAACGGACAACCCAGAATCCGATAATCTAGTACCTAGGTTTCAGACTCTTCAAATACGTTTGTTATCATAAATTTGATTAGTCTTCTTCAGCTGGATTTACTTGGACAATATTTCAATTGTTGCTACATCAGGCGAGTATACTGGCACTGATGTAGCAACATTTGAAATATTGGTTCTCTGCCTGCACCCATCTTTGCCAGTATATGTACAGTGAAGCTTTACCATACCGTCGTAAATTTATCGACTGCTATTTCAA
>NW_026296996.1:0-4314 GCF_001194135.2 Octopus bimaculoides
TTCTTTATGCAGCTGTCCTCATTCATACATATCACATGTCCAAACCAATGTAGTCTTCTCTCTTGAATGCTACATTTGATTCCTTTTATGCCCAACTTTTCTCTCAATACACTTGCACTTTGTCGTACATGTGCACTGATGTTGCACATCCAACATAGCATATCACCTTCATTTCTCTCCAGTCTACGCATGTCTTTTGCATCCAGAGCCCATGTCTCACTACCACGGAGTATATCTATTCACACACAAGCATCATATAGTCTACATTTCACTCTGAGAGAGTCCTTTTGTGGCCAACAGAGTTAATAATTCTCTAAACTTCCTCCACCCAGTTCTTATTCAAGAAACAACACTTTCAGAACATTCTCCACCATTGCTAATTTGGTCATCTAGATAACAAACCATCTACAACCTCAAGAGAGCCTCCTGGACATTTGAGAGAGTCCCGTGTGCTCTTAGTGCTTATTGTTCCTGCACACCTGCCACATACAAAGACTACTTCATTTGTTAATCTACCTGTGGTTCCTTTGTACCTCTTGTGTCCATGGTTTACACTGGGTGCAGCGAAGGGAATTTCTTGCAACTCCTTTCCTACATATTGAGCAGGGCCAGAGAGTTTTATCTTCTTTCTTACTAACAACAACTTTGGTCTTTGCTAGGTTAATCTTTTGGACGACCATGGACTAATGGGTCTTGAAACACATAAGCTATAAATAATATCATGTAAATATTGGGTTAAAAAAAACTCTTTTGGATAGAAAAATATGGAGGCTGCCCATGAACATGAACCCACATCTTCTGTAGACGTGACTGCTTTTGACTTTTTCTGTCCAAAAAGGTGGTAAGCTGGCAGAATCATTAGCATACTGGGCAAAATGCTTAATGGCATTTCATCTGTCTTTATATTCTGGGTTCAAATTTCACCGGGGTCAACTTTACCTTTCATCCTTTTGAGGTTGATAAAATAACTACCCGTTGAGCACTGAGGTTGATGTAATCAACTTACCCTCTCTCCCAGACTTGTTGGCCTTGTGCGAAAATTTGAAACTATTATTATTATAGTTCTATATTTAAGAGATGAGGAATTATTTACATTTGACGGATATTCGTCCTCATCTTGTTTGTTGTTAACACAACGTTTCGGCTGATATACCCTCCAGCCTTCGTCAGGTGTCTTGGGGAAATTTCGAACCTGGGTTCTCATTCCTATCGATGTTACTATTATTATTATTATTATTATTATTATTATTATTATTACTATTATTACTATTATTAATCAGGTCGCTGCTCTTAACGACTACGCCATATGCCCGTGGGCATATGGCGTAGTCGTTAAGAGCGCGGGCTACTAACCCCAAGGTTCCGAGTTCGATTCACGGCAGCGACCTGATTAATAATAGTAATAATAATAATAATAATAATAATAATAATAGTAACATCGATAGGAATGAGAACCCAGGTTCGAAATTTCCCCAAGACACCTGACGAAGGCTGGAGGGTATATCAGCCGAAACGTTGTGTTAACAACAAACAAGATGAGGACGAATATCCGTCAAATGTAAATAATGTAAATAATATTATTATTATTAAGAATCGTTAGCATTCCAGGCAAAATGCTTAATGACATTCTGAGTTTAAATTTAAGGGTTGATAAAATAAGTACCAGTTGAGTACTGGGGTCAGTGTAATTGACTTAACCCTTCTTGAATTGCTGACCTTGTGCCATAATTTGAAATTAAAATTTACATGCTATTAAGTATAGCTTTATGTGCTTCAAGATCCACTGTTTCAAAGAAAAGAGATATTTATTCTATTTTCCTTTTCTGTTTTTTTTTTTCCATTGTAGCCCAAATATTTTGAAAGTAACTCACAATAGTTCAACATGGCTCCAACAGTGCAGACCGGCCCACGGGAGGATCGAGAGAGGAAAAACCGCAATGTTGTGGAGAAGAGATCTGAGCTGGTGTGTCGTGTCAAATACAATAACACACTGCCTGACATTCCATTTGATCCCAAGTTCATTACATATCCGTTCGAGTCGAACCGCTTCATCCAGTACAAACCAACCTCACTGGAACGCACTTACAAGTATGACATGCTCACAGAACACGATCTCGGGGTAACGATTGATCTAATCAACCCAGAAACCTACAAGTTGAGCCCAAACATTTACGCTGACTCTGAAGATGAGAGACTTCTTGAAGAAGAGATCAACACCCTACATGATTCCCGTCGTTCCCGTCACCACAACACTTCAGTGTCGTGGTTGCGTAAGACTGAGTATATTTCAACAGAATATAATCGATTCACACAGAAATCTGACAAACATGAAACAAAGGTCGGCTTCAAATTGAAGCAGATAATGAGAGAGGAGGATCTGTATAAGGATCGTGATAGCCAAATTAAGGCCATTGAAAAGACTTTTGAAAATGCCAAAACCAACATTGCTAAACATTACAGCAAACCTGGTGTCACCCCAGTTGAGATTTTACCTGTCTTTCCTGATTTTGATCTTTGGAAACACCCCTTTGCTCAGGTAAGTGAACAGCTTAAGAATTATTATAAGTTCAAACCTTACTATTATTACTGACACAGTAATAATAGTAAGGTACCCATGGCGGTGTCACATAAAAGTGCCCGTGTCGTGCCACGTAAAAGCACTCATGTGACACGTAAAACCACTTGTGGTATCATGCAAAAGTGCCCATGCGGTGCCATGTAAAACCACCCAGCACACTGTTAAGTGGTTGGCATTAGGAAGAGCATCCAGCTGTAGAAACCATGCTGAATCAGACTGGAGTCTGGTGCAGTTCCCTGGCTTGCCAGCTCTGGTTACACTGTCCAACCCATGCCAGCATGGACAACAGACGTTGATGATGATACCAGTGAGTTGTCAGAATTGTTAGCATGCCAGGTAATATGGTTAGTGACATTTCGTTGAGGCGGTGAGCTGGCAGGATCGTTAGTACACCAGGCAAAACACTTGACATTTTGTCCATCTCTTTATTTTGAGTTGCCTTTCATCCTTCGGGGATTGATAAAATAAGAACCAGCTATGTACTGGGGTTGAGGTAATCAGCTTACCCCAGCCCCCAAAATTACTGGTTTTATGCTGACATTTGAAATCATCATCATCATTATTATTATTAACAAATCTACCCATCTACGATGAAGGCATAAAATGCAGGAGGGAAGTCATAACAGCAGTATGTATTGAGAAATAATGTGTAAATGGACCTGATAGATTACTGGGAAATCACATTATTGTTGGTGATACAACATTCTATTGCAGCTGTATGACGTGTGTGTGACTAAGTGACATGTGATGATGATTCACTCCCGAACTGAAATAGGCTCCCGACCTCTGTACCATGAATGGTTATGTGGACCACTTCTAACGAAAGCCAGAGCTTCCTTCAACCACTACATAAAAACTATTAAGAAAAAAATGTTATTTAAATATACTTTTATTTTGGTTGTTTATATATACTCTTATACATTCAAAATTCACAAATTTCCTTATTTAAATTATGAATCCTATTCCTTTCGATAATATCAATATGGTTATAAAACTTCTTTGTAGACAATACCTTCTGTTTGATTGACACTAATTTTCAAATTACTGGAGTCTGTTGCTCTACTCATAACAACGTATAACTGGCCGTGTGTAAACATTGGAGTGGGTAAAAATACACCTACACAATCTAAAGTCTGGCCCTGTGCCTTGTTTGCTGAGAATGCGCGAGTGGAATCTTTAGGGTTACAAAAAATCAAACTAAGACCTCTCACTGTTCTATGCGAATAATATCTGGATGGTCTGGTACCGTGGATTATTTTCATTGACAAAACCGCGATGAAAACAATCCATTTTGAATATGCTTGAGACTGACACATCTCAATAGCCAATAAATAATCACACGCACTATATACTGACACACTTTTTCCATTTTAATTTTGCTATTAACCTTTTTCACGCCCCCCTTCATATCTATGATGGGGCCACGAACTATGCGATGAAAATCCAGGGTTACTCATGGTCAGTGAATTTTTAATAAAAATGCGAAGGTGGTTTATCAATTCAAAAATCAATATCCACCAAATAATCAATCAGACTTTCTGATTTTTTAATGCTTAAAACCTTCCTGACGACCATCTTTGTAATCCTGAAAAATATCGTAACCATTGGTCCAACCATCTGGCCATGAAGAGGGAACAGACAGACAGACACAATTCCCATTATAGTAAAATAGTAAAACTGCCCATCTGCAATGGGAAATAAAGGATAATATCACAAGTCTAAATCCTCTAAATTCA
>NW_026296996.1:4659-9835 GCF_001194135.2 Octopus bimaculoides
GTTGAAATTCCACCAATGTTGACTTTGTCTTTCATTCTTTCAGGGATGATAAATTAATTACCAGTGAAACACTGGGGTTGATGTAATCGACTAGTCCTCTCCCCACAAATTTCAGGCCTTGTGCTTATAGTAGAAAGGATTATTATTATTATTATTAAGGCAGCGAGCTGGCAGAATCGTTAGCATGCCGGGCGAAATGCTTAGCAGCATTTTGTCTTTAAATTTCTACAGATGAGTAAACTGGAGCTTCATGAAATAAAGTGTCTTGCTCAAGGACACAACACAACCCGGTCTGTGAATTGAACTCACCACCTCATGATTGTGATCCCAATGCACTAACCACTGAGCCATGTATCTTCACTGGGGTGCATCTAACATGGCCATATGCCATCAAATACAGTAGTTAACACCTGGGATATTTTTTTATTTAAAATGTTATTAGACATTATAAACACAAATTTCTCACATAAAAAAAAACAAAGTAACAGGCCCTACTGACTCCAGCATGTCCATACAGTAAGAATTAAAACAAAAATGAGGGGGTCTTTTTCCCCTCTCTGCAAGACTTAGTCAGTGAAAGGAAGACACTTCAAAAAATGTCAGGTGAGGGTAAAGGTGGAGGTAAAGTTATTGCCAGGACCCAGAGGCTTGGCTCAGGTGTTTATAAGTGCTAGGTGGTGGTGGTGCCGGCAGCGATGGTGCACTATATTATCCCACATAGCTTAGAAACAATGAACTGGTAGATGCTCTGTCACACAGCAAACAATTTCATCATCATCATCACCACCACCATTATCACTACAATCATCACCTCACCACCACCACCATCGCCATTACCACTTTTGCTTTCCCTTCCTGGCATGCGTTAGAAAGAGGTCCCTAACACAATATTTTACAGCAGGAAGCCCTTTTTGATGCCCTTTCAGTTGCCTGTTATGATAGAGAGGGATTTTGTGGGCCTAGTTATTTTATAATCCAAACACTATGTCCTGTAATTGGTAACCTGGTTGCATGGGAGGCCATAAATACATAATTCAAATCCCCAATGATTCTCCTGCTTTTGTGTCTCTCAGACTTTTGATTAAAATGTCTTCATATCTCCTCCTCTTCTGATTTCTTATATCTGTTTCTTTTCTTTCTTTCTTGTCTTTAGGTCATCTTCGATTCTGATCCTGCTCCAAAGGCACGGACCCCATCTGTTCAAGCTGAAGAGATGTCTCAAGCCATGATCCGAGGTGCCGTTGACGAGAGTGGTGAGCAGTTTGTGGCGTATTTCTTGCCAACAGAGGAGACCTGCAGCAAAAGAAAGCGAGACCAAGATGACAGCATCTTGTATCAGCCTGATGACTTCTACGATTATACGCTGGCCCGCGAGTACAACTGGAATGTCAAGAACAAGCTATCGAAGGGCTACGAGGAGACGTACTTCTTTATCTTTCGTGATGATGTCGTCTACTACAATGAGCTGGAAACTCGCGTACGGCTGAGCAAAAGGCGTAAAACGGGGGCCGGTGCCACGCAGGTGGCGAAGTCGAGGCTGATTGTCAAACACCGCGACTTATACGACAAGGAAATCACAGCACAGAATGTCCGGCTGACGATGCTGGAACCACAGCAAGAAGAAGAAGAGGAGGAGGAGGAGGAGGAAGGGTCCGGCAAAGAGGAAGAGGAAGGGTCTGGCAAAGAGGAAGGGTCTGGCAAAGAGGAAGAGGAAGGGTCGGCAAAGGAGGATGACGGTGATAAGAAATCGGTGGAGGGTAGCGATGATGGCAACAGCAGTGACAACGAGAGTGTTAAGTCTGGTGGCAGTAGCAGCAGCGCCAGCAGCAAGAAAAGCAATCGCAGCGCCGCCAGCAGCCGCAGAAAGAGCAGCAGCAGTAGTAGCAGTAGTGAAGGTGAAGGTGGTGCCGGCAGTGGTGATGAAAGAAGTGAAAAGGCTGGTCAAGAAGAGGAAGAAGAGGAAGCAAAAGCTGGCAGCGGAAGTGAGAAAGAAGCTGGCGACAGTGGGAGCGAGAGCGAGGCGGAAAGCGAGGCCCAGGCGAACGAGAACAAGAAGGACAAGGAAGCAATTTTCGGTTCGAGCAGCGAGAGTGAAGCCGAAGAAGAGATGGAGGAGGAGGATAACGAGAAGAACAAGGAAGACGAGGAACAGATCTTTGGTTCTGCCAGTGATGGAGAGAATGAACCAGATAACAAAAAGGATGAGGAAGAAATTTTTGGAGTTGCCAGTAGTTCTGATGAAAGTTCTTGAACACCAGATAACCAGTTTGAAAATTCCATTTAATTAATTAATTCTTTGACGTGGGGAGTAAGAAGGGAAAGGGGGTTTCTTATTTTAATGAAAAGTGAAAAAACTAAAAGCTCTTCTCAGTACTTGTGTGGTACTTATTATATCAAGCTGTCAGGGTGGTGCTCCAGCATGACCATAGTCCAATGACTGAAACAAGTAAAAGAATTTCTGTATGTGTGTGTGTGTGTGTTTGGGGAGAGAGACAAGAGAGAGAGTTGAGTGTTTTTATTTGAATAAAAGCTTAACAAAGAACTCAATACAAGTGTTTATAATAATTTTATTGACATTCAATAGAATTATCTGACATAGGTTACATATTTAGATATTTATGTGCGTGTGCATCTATGTATATAGGTATATACATACATGTGTATGTATATATATATATATATATATATATATATATATGATGATGATGATGATATATATATATATATATACATACATACATATCCATATATGTATGTATGTATATGTTACATACGCACACATACATGTGTCTAGGACTATAGATAGATAAATAGATGTATATATGTGTGTTTGTGTATGTATATATGTTGGTGAGTGTGTGTGTGTATATATATACACACACACTCACACATATCCATACACACAAACAGTCCTAGCCACATGTGTCCTCAGGATGGTGCGAGTTCTATGGCTGAAACCAAATAAGAGAGAGAAACGAGAAATACAGAGGTGAAGGTCATAATCAGTTTGGGCTATGATCAAAGGGTCTGAAAAGTGGCAGGGGATTAAACTTGAGGATTGGGGTGGGAAGGTAAGGAAAGATTTTAAAAATTAACTACTTGTATAATGGGTCCAGTAGACACAAGAAGAAAGAAAGGAAAACACTATTTAGGAAAAAAAAATATACTATCAAGTTCACTTTTAAAATAATTTGTATTTCTTTGTAAGAAATAACTGAAATATTTCTATTTTTATTGTTTATATTTTTTGTTTTTAAATTTCTTTTTTTGAAAAAAAAAATTGAATATAGAAATAAAATGATTTTAAAAAAATCTGGATTTGACAATTCTTTGTTTACTTTTTAAAATATAGTTTGTTATTTTTGTTTAAATTCAAGGTCAGCTTCATTTGTGTATACTTACAAAACCACTCCAGCCATGCCTTGTCAAAAGCACCCAGCACACACTGTGAAGTGGTTTGCATTGGGAAAGGCATCCAGTCTTAGAAACGAAGCCCATACCATCTTTTTCATATTCGGATTGCCTTATTCTCAAATAGGTCCTTCTTTTTTCAAGACAGCAGGTTATGATTTGTGAGTGGTGCAGCTCTCTGACCTTGCCAGCTCTGGTCAAACCATCCAATCCATGCCAATATAGAAATCGGATGTTAAAGGATGATGATGAGGAGGACATAAATCAACTTAAGGTGACTGGTACCAGACACTGCATATTTGTATATATTAGGTTGTCACACATGAAATGTTGCATTTTTAATTACTTGTTAATTCAGTCATTTAAAAACTCAATTATGTATACCTTGCATTTAGTCTTGACTCTTTTTCTTTCCCAACAATATTGGTATGCAAAATTCGTACCCACAGACCTTATGAGAATGATAACCAAACAATGTTGAGTGACTTTCTTTATGAGTTACAAACTGGGTCATTCTGTCACAGAAGCTCTACGGAATATCAAGCGGGCCTTTGGTAATGGTTTTGTTGACATCAAAACTGTTCAGAGATGGTTCCAAAGATCTTGTTTAGGAGATGATAGCCTTGATCCTGCATAAGGACCAGAAGCAACCTCAGCCTCAATAACATGATCCTGTAAACTGACAATGATGTAGTGTGTACCATTGCAATGTCCATTAGTAGCAACTAAGTTTCTCAGAAGCATTATGCATTGTTTTTTTCTACAGTTTGAGAATGTGTAGTGGAAACCCTGATGGTGTAAGTTTATTGATGAACTCGATTGGATACAGAGTTTCATTATCAACTGTATCTGAGCTTTCGTATATTTTTAGCTCACCAGGGATCCTGGTCAACAGAAAATCATTCACAAATTTTGCTGCTTCATTTGTTGGAGTTACGATGGTTCTATTTGCAAGCGACACGGTTCTTTCTTTTTGTTTCAGTCATTTGACTGCAGCCATGCTGGAGCACCACCTTTAGTTGAATAAATCGACCCCAGGACTTATTGTTTGTAAGCCTAGTACTTATTCTATCGGTCTCTTTTGCCAAACTGCTAAGTTACGGGGGACATAAACACAGACACGAGCATATACATACATATATATATATACACACACATATATAGATATATATGATGGGCTTCTTTCAGTTTCCGTCTGTCAAATCCACTCACAAAGCTTTGGTCGGCCCAAGGCTATAGCAGAAAACATTTGCCCAAGGTGCCATGCAGTGGAACTGAACACGGGACTGTGGTTAGTAAACAAGCTACTTACCACACAGCCACTCCTGCGCCCTGTGAAGTTATTTTTGAGGTCAGATCTGAAAGAGTACCACTTTCAAGGCAAGGGTCATTGGGTAGTTTTGATTCACCTAGGCTTTGTTCAACAGAGATGTTACCATTTCCTACATCAAGAAGGTAAATAGCAAACTCTCTTTCATCAGAATGACCTTCTGTAAGAAGTCTTAGACTGGTTGTCAACTCCATTACTTTCACATGATCACTATATTTTGAAGTAGAATATTCACCTCTCAAGATACCCTAAACAATCGGTCATGAGTGGCGGAAACAGAATCACGTTTATGTCTCCATGCATATTCAGGCTTCTGTTTCAGTCGCTTTCTTCTGGTTTCAGTTGATGCCAATCATTCTCTCTACCGTTGTGGCTCACATGGTGGAGATGTAAACGAAACCCTTCCCCACTTTAATCTTTTTCTTTTTTTTTATG
>NW_026296996.1:10219-11320 GCF_001194135.2 Octopus bimaculoides
AAAATACCCCAACCCCCTCCCCGCCTGATTCTACTGTTTTGGCCTTCAAGCAGGCTATTCATATGCTAGAAATAACAGCCAAATCTCGCAAAACTGCGATGACATAATGAAAGAAATATGTAATCAATCTACTCAGCTTTCTGCAAAGATTTCTTTTAGAGTTTTGTGAGATTTGGCTGTTATTTCTAGCATGTGAGCCATTAAATTATCATTAATGAAAATAAAGGCGAGCGAGAATGAGAGACTGTTGCAAATAAAAACATAAAATGTTGCCTGCAACGAATTAATAGTGCTTATTATTAAACATTAAAATCTACTCCGCAGTGAATGCAATGAATATTTAAATTCATGAAGAAACGAACGCAGTGAATGCAATGGATATTTAAATTTGCAAGGATTTGGAGTTTAAAAAATTCAATAAACTTTAGAAATCGAAATTATAGGCAATTTCTGAGAAGATGAATTTATAAAAATATTTCCAGACGGTCAAGTTTTTAATATTGCTTTCTTACTCAAAAAGACCCATACACCACAGCAAAAGTGTTAAGACTAATCTTGCTGGTGGTGTAAAGCACTCGTGGCAGTACCACGTAAAAGCGTCCATGCGGTGCTACGTAAAAAACGCCCGTATAGTGCCACGTAAAAGCACCCATACGGTGACAGTAAAGTAACCCAGCACACTCTGTAAAGTGGTTGGCGTTAGGAAGGGCATCCAGCCGTAGAAACCATGCCAAAACAGACAATTGGTGCCTGCTGTAGCTGGCCAGCTCTGGTCAAACCGTGCAACCCATGCCAGCATGCACAACGGACATTAAATGATGATATGTAAGTATGACTATCTTTAGCTGATATGTCAATGAAAATGTATATCAATGAATATATGTGCGTGTATCTTTAGCCGATGTAAATCAATGAAACTGAATGTAAGTGGTATATCTTTAGTCAATGTATATCAATGGAAACGTTATTGCTTTCCGCTGCAGTTGTACTCCGTCACGACTTCAATCAACTCGATATATCTCCAATGATAAAGCGAGAAGAATCAACGAGTAACATTAACTATTGGGTTGTCCGGAAAGTTCGTGCCGATTTATAGTAGCT
>NW_026296997.1:0-207 GCF_001194135.2 Octopus bimaculoides
TGTGAGTGTTTGTGAGCGTGTATGAAAATATACATATATAAGTGTGTGTGCGTATGTATGCATGTATATATAGTATAGTATGTATGTATTCATATATGTACGTACGTACGAATGTATGTATGTATAGTATAGTATAGTATGTATGTATGTAAGTCTGCACCTATGTATTATGTATGCATGTATGAATGTATGTATAAATGTATGTAT
>NW_026296998.1:0-210 GCF_001194135.2 Octopus bimaculoides
TAGTTCTATATTTAATAGATGAGGAATTATGTACATTATTTACATTATTTGCATTTGGTTACGAGCGCAGTCTACTAACACCAAGATTCCGAGTTCGATTCCAGGCAGTGACCCGAATAATAACAATAATAATGATAATAATAATAATAATAATAATAATTATCGATCCCGTAAGGAGGAAAGACAAAGTCGAACTCGGCGGAATTTGAA
>NW_026296999.1:0-227 GCF_001194135.2 Octopus bimaculoides
GATGTTTGTACATTAGTGTGTAATTGTGTGTCTGTGTTCCTACATATATGTGTAAATATATAGATATATATGTATACATACATATATACATATATATGAGTGAGGAGTCTTATGTGGGTCTTTATATATTTATATTTATATATACACATATATGTGTGTATATATATGCATATATGCACATGCATATATATACATATATATACATATATATACATATATATACATAT
>NW_026297000.1:0-463 GCF_001194135.2 Octopus bimaculoides
ATATATATATATATATATATATATAAATATAAGAATATATACATATC
This sequence comes from Octopus bimaculoides, assembly GCF_001194135.2. Taxonomy (NCBI): domain Eukaryota; kingdom Metazoa; phylum Mollusca; class Cephalopoda; order Octopoda; family Octopodidae; genus Octopus; species Octopus bimaculoides. The sequence continues at coordinate 48 of NW_026297000.1, forward strand.
TATATGTAGGTATATGTTTATGTATAGGTATGAATATATATATATGTGTATACATAAGTGTGTGTGCGAGCACGTGTGTGCAGCGTGTATATGTACACTCGCATGCATGCATACATACATCATACATAACACATGCATACGTGTATTGACATGCGTTCATACATAATAATACTTTTAAAGAACGTACATACTCACACAGATACACATGTATACACAAATATATACATGCATATAGATAAATAAACGCAACCAAACATACATGCATATATGTACATATGCACATGTTTATGCACATATTCATATGCACATACATACACACACGCATACATAAATGCATACGTACATGCGTACATACGTTAATACATACATACATTCAGGCATACATACATGCATGCATACATACATACGTACGTACA
>NW_026297001.1:0-223 GCF_001194135.2 Octopus bimaculoides
AAAATTTAGATATATATATACTTACATATAAGAGACCAAAGTGTACGTATACCGCTATATTTTATATATAAAAAAATACAAAAATGGGACAAGTACGCAAAATGTCTAGACAGTTATGTGAAACAGAAAAGGGAGAGCAAAATATAGAGACAGACGATACAAGGAAAACAAGAACGGATCATTCGGAGTTTTCTATCCTCAGTCGAGTTCCAGATTATCTTTG
>NW_026297003.1:0-699 GCF_001194135.2 Octopus bimaculoides
AAAAAAAAAAAAAAAATGATGATGATGATGATGGCGATGAGACTATGAGGAAAATGATGATGATGGTAGTGGTTGTGATGATGATGATGATGACAACGATGATGACGATGACAATGATGATGATAACAACGGTGACGATGGTGATGGTGATGGTGACGACGACGACGATGATGATGATTGTAGGTTGTTGTGAAACGGTGTCTGTGCAACGAAGTTTGTTGTTAAGCTTCGAGAAAGCTCGGTAGGCTACGCACACAGATGCAAGTTTAAAGAGAGTAGGTGAGAGAAACGCTCCTTGGTGTATGCATCCCATTCAGAAAAACTTCAGAATAGAGATACGCAGTTGCTGCAGCAGCTGCTGCTGTTGTTGCTATGATTGTTGTTGTTGTTGTTGTTGTATAAAATATACACTTGCCAACAAGATCTGGTAATCTAATTACGAATGTTTGGGGTTGTTTCTTAATGAGGTTTTCAAAATTAGCAGGTAATAGAGTCGAGAACTTTGCAGATGTTGATGTAGTTAAAAATACTGTTATTGTTGTTGTCGTTGTTGCTGCCTCTGCTGAACTTTCTGTTGTTGTTGTTGTTGGTGATGGTGGTGGTGGTGGTGGTGGTGATTTTCTTGTTTCAGCTGTTGTTGTCGTTATTGTGAGTGGAGGCGCAATGGCCCAGTGGTTAGGGCAGCGGACTCTCGGTCGT
>NW_026297004.1:0-608 GCF_001194135.2 Octopus bimaculoides
ACACACATGGGGGAAGTATGTATGTATACACGCACGTACACAAAAGACAATTACAATTACCAATAGCGTAAAGAATTGTTAAATACCCCAATCGATACACTTACACATACCAGGGTACTATCAGCACAACCGCCATTCACTCACACATGAACACATACACACATTTTCACAAGTTCTACCACCACCACCACCACCATCCAAAGCTCCATCACTTGCCAACGTCAATAACATCAGCAGACCACTATCGCCAACACCACTACCACCACAGTCACCACCTCCAATGCTTCAACCAATAAGAATTACTGGAGTTCCATCGGGCTGTCCAAATCAAAGATTTTCGTCTGAGTCTGCTAAATTAAATCCTTGACATGATGAAATTTAACTTCCCGTCTGTGTGTGTGTGTGTGTGTGTGTCACCGAAGACATACGGTCCCATCCACTGTCTGATGATGACACGATCTATACACACACACACACGCACGTACACGCACGTACACGCTCATACATACACATGTAGCTACATATACCTACATACACATTCACTCACGCATGCATACACACGCACGCACACACACTAATGTGTGTGAATATGCGCGTATATATATACA
>NW_026297005.1:0-236 GCF_001194135.2 Octopus bimaculoides
TACAACACTACAACCACACCACAGTATGTTGCTAAAACACATCAGACCACTCTATACTACGTCCTTACAATAACACCCAAGCTATATAGTACATCACATCACAGTATGCACCACTACACAACATCATTTCTTCATAGCTCAGATATGAGATATCTCTCAGATTGAAAGATAGACAGATTAAATAAAATAGGTATTGACCCATGGTCTAGAGAAACTGACCATGGTGATTATTAGCA
>NW_026297006.1:0-492 GCF_001194135.2 Octopus bimaculoides
TCGCTTGACAACCGATGCTGGTGTGTTTACTTCCCCATAACTTAGTGGTTCGGTAAAAAAAGACCCATAGAATAAGTACCAGGCTTACAAAGAATAAGTCCTGGGGTCGATTTGCTCGACTAAAGGTGGTGCTCCAGCATGGCCGCAGTCAAATGATTGAAACGAGTAAAAGAGTAAAAAGAGTATACACACATACACACACATGAATAAGAGTATGAGATGACCTTATAGCTTCAACAGAGCCCCAAATTAGAAATGCACATTGTATCTGAGGTTCTAATGAAGCTATAAGGTGTTACCTAGGTATTCAACTATGAGTCCACTATTTCTTATAGAAGAAACAGCTGTAAGCCAATGGAGTTCATAAAATATTTCTTTATTTCTTTGTCATCTCATTTTCTTACTACCGCTCTGTACTCGACTAATACTTCATTCTGAAACATACATACATTGAGATCTACATATAATCTGATGTAGTCTCACAATGCCTAA
>NW_026297007.1:0-685 GCF_001194135.2 Octopus bimaculoides
TAGATAGATAGATAGATAGATAGATAGATAGATATGCGTGTGTGTGTGTGCATTCGTGTTTGTATGTGTGTGTGCGTATGTGTGTGTAAATCATATAAATGTATGGTAATTGACCATACATCTAGTCTTTCGAAAATATGAGTAATTACATTACAGAAACATCATTAGATGAGAGCAACGAATGGGTCAACGACCTGTGTTTCATATATTCCAATATACACCACGGTTGCTCATTTCATCCTCAGCTACTGAACATATAAACGACACAAACAAAAGTGTTGCTGTCATAAAGTCGTTCACATGGTACAACTATGAGGGGAATTTGTGAACACAGCGGTGTTTAAAAATATGAGTAGAGAAAAGATATATTATACGCATGTTTAATAAATATACATCGGTTAAAACGTTTCCACATACATTATTTTTCAAGCACCACTGTCGCTGTGTTTTTTTTTTTATATACATACATGCATACATAGATATATATACATATATATATACAGATATCGCTAGCCACAAAACATTTTCTTTTTTTCTCTCTTTGTTTCTTTCTGTGTTCATTTCTGTGGAAGAGCGTAAGCTCGATGCGTCAAAGACTTTTCACTTCCCGAACGTTATACTAATACGTCTGTTTGTTGTCTACGCCACCTGTTTTCGTCTTTCGTTTTTTTTTTGTGAATTCTCC
>NW_026297008.1:0-284 GCF_001194135.2 Octopus bimaculoides
CTCGGGAATTGAGAAAGTCTTTTATGTTTCGAGCCTACGCTCTTCGACAGAATGGAACAGAGAAATAAACAGGGAGAGAAAATATCTATATATAAATATATGCATATAAATTCATAGATAGATAAATACATACATACTTACATACATACATACACACATACATACAAGCATGCGTACATATACACTCATACATACACACTCATACATATATTCATACATTCATACATACATAAATACATACATACAAGCATGCATACATACACACTCATACATACATAAATACA
>NW_026297009.1:0-370 GCF_001194135.2 Octopus bimaculoides
CACGTTATAAAAATAAAACTACTGAATAATAATAATAATAATAATGCAGAAGCAGAAGGGCTTATCGTAGCAGCCCAAGATCAATGCCTACCTACAAGGAACTACCAGGCCAACATATTAAAGAATTTCAGCTCCCTAATATGTCGTGTATGTCAACAACAAAATGAGACCATTGATCATGTTGTCTCCTTGTGCAGTTTTCTTGTGCCTACAGAGTATCTCAACAGGCATGATAGAGCTGCACAATATATTCACTGGGTAATTTGCAAAAACCTGGACCTGCCCTATGATAAAAACTGGTGGGAACACAAACCACCCCCAGTGCTTGAAAAAAATCACATCTCACTCCTCTGGAACTTCACCATTCAAA
>NW_026297010.1:0-273 GCF_001194135.2 Octopus bimaculoides
ATATATATATATATACATACATATATACACACATACGTACATACATATATATATATGTATAAGTATGCATGCATTCTTGAATATCAATGTGTGACTGATTTTGTGTGCCTATATACTCACAGTATAGCTTAAAACATAGATACATGCAAATATTCATATACACACACTTACATCTGTACATTATTCTTGTTGATATCTCTCACTAAAGTTAAATGTATTTAAGTATCCACTCTATCTATCTATCTATCTATCTATCTATCTATCTATCTATCT
>NW_026297011.1:0-276 GCF_001194135.2 Octopus bimaculoides
TCCAGCATGGCCACAGTCAAATGACTGAAAGAAGTAAAAGAGTAAAAAGAGAGAAAGAGTAATTCTCTTATTTTTTAAACAGAAAATGTGCGCATGACAGAGAGATAGAAAGAGAGAGAGGGAGATAGAGAGGGAAAGAAAGAGAGTATGTGCGCATGTGTGTGTGTATGTGTGTATATGCACACATAGATACTAAGAGAAGGAAGTAATAAATGGCATATTGGAAATCATTTATGCTCTTGTGAAATATGGGTTATGCTGTGTTCTGAAATAAAG
>NW_026297012.1:0-232 GCF_001194135.2 Octopus bimaculoides
TAGTGGAGGTGTTTGGTGGATGCCTCTATACAGAAACCTCCAGAGTTCACCTATGCTGCTTTCTGGTGATGGCACAACACCAGAGGCTTGCTGCCTTGGAAAGAATACCTTATAACAGTGGCATGATTACAACATATGTAGACGGAAATAGCACACAGTCGGACTGAACAGCAAGCAACCCTTTCCCCGCATACCTGAGAGAGAGAGAGAGAGAGAGAGAGAGAGAGAGAGA
>NW_026297013.1:0-256 GCF_001194135.2 Octopus bimaculoides
ACAATTCTGCCTATTATGTAGTTTGAATGAGAAACTGTAACTTAAGATTATTAACCCCACAAAGAAGAGAGACAGCATAGCGAAAGTTTTGGCTGACTGTCATCCTGTACTCCCCTTGTTGCTAGCAAAATGGTATATGCCAGCTGTGTGAGCAAGTGGTTGTTTTAATGGCAGAACAAACAAGGGAATTCCATTAGAAAAAGTTCTAATCGATTTTCTCGGTAACTATGGGGGCTAGGAAAAAATACAAACCGCA
>NW_026297015.1:0-637 GCF_001194135.2 Octopus bimaculoides
CAAAATTTGAAACCAATATCATTATTATTATTATTATTATTATTATTATTATTTGTTGAAGTATCGTAATCTGAAGAAATTACAGGTGGAAAAAAAAAAGGCAAAGTTACGACGCATTAATTGGTGTGCTTATTCCGAAACTCTGCCAAATAAGAATTAAACCGTGAAAATATTACAATATCTGATGATAAATTATAGGAAAAATATTTACCTGAAAAATTAAATCCATCCTCTGTCCACATCTAATTTAAAGGGACATGTATAGTTATACTGCAATACAATACTAGAGATATAGGTACATATGATAGATATTATTTTACTGTTCGATGTCAAATTATTTTCTTCATGAATTTGTTTGACATTCTTTTATAGTTTTGACGGTCGATATCCGGTTGAGCATGCGCAATGTGAAATGTCAGAAGAGAAAATGGGGTTTCGTGAACTGATGCATTTGCCTATACGTACATACATGTTACATGCATGCAGATATACATACATACATACATGCATGCAGATATATATACACACGTACGTACTTGCATACATACATACATACATACATACATGCGTACATGCATACATACATGGATGCATACGTACATACAGACATACATGTATATATACACGCATACATACA
>NW_026297016.1:0-713 GCF_001194135.2 Octopus bimaculoides
GAACAACATTTATAGATAAGGACGCTAGCGGAAATAAAGTTCTGAAACATCTGTCAGGACACTTCGTTAACCGTTAATACCAGCGACAGTGATTATACATCGCTGGGCGGGAAATAACACGATAAATACCAAAACATCGACACACAACGACACACTGCAGCCAGCGATGGAGCCTTCAACATCAGCAAACCTTTACGCTACCAAGGAATCGTTCGACAACTTCATCAAACAATCAAGCCTCCTACCATATACTTGGGTATATAGATGGAATGACGACAATGAGTTTACATGGGATGAATCTCCCACAATACGAAAAGCCATGGAAACCATCAAGTACACACAGTCACCACAGGCACAGTACTTTATGAATATTATTTCTAAACACCCATCCATTGTCGTGTACCATAAAGAAGCTATGAGTACAATTAAACACTGTCACGATAAGAAACACTTTCACATAATATCTTTTCATAAAGAACATCCCTCAAACCAACACAGCTTTCAAATGCTGAAAAATATACTAAGGAACAACATCGCCAAACCATACGACATGGCAGCCATGAAATTGTTTACTCCTTATGGATTTTGCAAGTATCTAACTCAAAACGATTCTTTAAGATGGGTAGTATGTGCTAATAACATAAACTCGGAGCAGCAAACAGCTTTACTTCAAAAGCTAACTGACAAAGACTACGATAACACTGATGACGACA
>NW_026297017.1:0-214 GCF_001194135.2 Octopus bimaculoides
AGAGGTGGAGGAGAGGAAGGTGAAATAGGAGTAGGAGGAAGGTGGTAGTGGAGGGAGAGATGGAGGAAGAGGAGGAGAAGGAGGACGGTGGAGGAGGAAGAGGTGAAGGAGGAGTAGATGGAGAAGGAGGGAGGCAAGTCCAGTAGTGATTGCACTGGTAGTGGTGACGATAATGATGATGATGATGATGATGATGATGATGATGATGATGATG
>NW_026297018.1:0-1043 GCF_001194135.2 Octopus bimaculoides
ATGACCGCGAGTCCGCTGCCCTAACCACTGGGCCACTGCGCCTCCACTGTTGTGGATTATAGTAAGATAAAATTATGACAATAACAACACATCTCATAGTTGTAAAATAAAGCATTTGATTATATACTACATAGTATATATCTAGTTTAGCCCAGCAGTGGTCTGGTCTAGGGCCGGTCCTGTGAATGCGAACCTTCTCCAGCATTCACTAGACGTCCTAGGAGGGCCAATACACCTCCCTACCGCATTTAAGCAGATTAAAATGAATCTTCGGCTACCATGATTAATCCTGGAATGAACCCTGAATTTTGTTTATCGTTGCCTTCTCTAGACCGGTGGGGTTTGAACTCTGAATGTAGAGAGCCGGAAGCTATACCGCAAAGGATCTCTGCCGACGCGCTACCGATTTCGCCAGTCTATCAACCGCAAGTGAATAATCCTTTCTATTATAGACACAAGGCCTGAAATTTGGGGGAGGGTGATAGTCGATTACATCGACCCCAGTACTCGACTGGTATTTAATTTATCGACCCCCGAAAGGATGAAAGGCACCCTGTCTTTTATCCAGACATAGTGTATCTAGGACTACACTATCTAATGTGTCCTTCCTTGTTAATGCTGTTTAGCCCCAGGTCATTCCTGATCCAGCAGACCTATGATCAAAGAAGTTCCAACCGTGACCAACCTGTCTTGTATACAGACAGTGTATCTAGGACTACATTATCTAATGTGTCCTTCCTTGTTGTTGTTGTTGAACCCTAGGTCAGACCTGACCCGGAAGACCCAGGATCAGAGATAATGGGGACATCTGTCACATCCACTCTCGTCGTCCTCTTCCTACTCCCCCTCGCCTCATCGGATGACAAATGCTTTAAGTAATTGTCTTCAATGTTAATAGTTGCGTGGGACAGAGACGGAGTTATATTGACTTAAGTTTGAGTGTGTATACGTGTATGTGTGTGAATGTGTGTGCGTTTGTGTGTGTGTATGTTTGGGCGACACTGTGTGTGTATGTGTATGTGTGTGTGTGTGTGTCTGTGTGT
>NW_026297019.1:0-249 GCF_001194135.2 Octopus bimaculoides
ACAACAACAACAATAATAATAATAATAATAATAAAGGTGGTGATGATAATGATAATGACAATAATAAAAATAATACTAATAATAATAATGATGATGATGATGAAGGCAATTACATACATCGTCATTAAAGTAAACAAGATGTGATGGTGAGATAGTGGGGGAACAGGACACGAAATTTATATCAAAATGAAGAAGGTTGGGTGAGTCAGAGATACAATGCAAAGGAGGGATTTTAAAAGTGTGCATAAA
>NW_026297020.1:0-394 GCF_001194135.2 Octopus bimaculoides
AATTTAAAAGTGCGAGTAGAGCAGTGTACACATGATACCCTAAGGTCTAGGATTGTTTCTAAGTTTTAAAATTTCATATATTTCCATAGAACACAATTCACATCCATATCTATTATTTCTATAAGGTTGAGCTTTTCTTATAATTTCCCATTTAAGGCTAAAATTAATACCATTATCTTTTAACTCCCAAATTTTACTTGCCAGTGTCGTACTATTTGCCTTATGTATAAGTCTAAACGAAGACCTATGGTTATATATTCTCTGTTTCAGGTTAATACTACATCCTATATAAATATAATTCTCGGTTATAGTACTAATGATGCATATATATATATATATATATATAGGATATCTTACACCGCTAAGTTTGAAAGTTTGGCATATTATTGTTGTT
>NW_026297021.1:0-326 GCF_001194135.2 Octopus bimaculoides
CATGCATACATATACACACATGCATAAGACCAATTCTCAGACAGACCCACAGCAGACATTGAAGACTGAGGGTAAGTCACTGTGAAGGTCTCAAAATGTGAATGGACTTTGGTTAATAAACAACCTATTAATCTTTTAACCAGCACGTTGAAGAAAAGATCGATTTGTTATCTGGTGAGATATATAACCAACTCTCTAACAATACATAAGTCATATCGAACCAGTGCTTGCGTTATTAGTGACGTAATAGTCTTCCCAAGACACTTATACACACACATAAGAAAATGGAGGGGAATATGAGGTACTCATCAACTTGCAGACACTGT
>NW_026297022.1:0-1333 GCF_001194135.2 Octopus bimaculoides
ATTTACGTACAAGATTTATAAAGTAATATTCTCAACAGAAAATAATTACTTTTTCTTCATATGTGTGTTTAGCGACTGATCGGAGTTGCATGAAGGTTGTTGTGCTGGATGGATATAGACCTAAGCTAAATAAACTAGCTACAGGTTAGGGCCTGAAAATCTGCAAGGGCTTGAAATAATTAGAAGGCATATGTTTTCAATTTTTCTGAGTTTCTGGTGTAATTTTCTTTTTAACAAGGAGTCCCCTAGCGTCATATAACTTGTCTCATCCGGCAATGTACCCAAGCCGATCATGCTAACTCTTTCTTAACCTTTCATATCAAACCAGCGAAGGGAGCGTCTACGTTATAGCTCGATCTGCCAAGTACAATAACCGAATTTCCCTTAAATCAAATCTCACTGGGGCAAGGGGAAAGGCCTACTTTCGGAATAGGTGTCACTCCCTCGTAAGGAAGGACAAGAATATAAAATATAGAAATTGTTAGAAAAAAATTCGTTCAGAGTTGTAGTGTTATATGAAACACGGGGATGGGGTGGAAATACAGAAAGAGAGAAAAGAAAACGCCTCCCAATTACTTGTTCTGTTTGTTCTCCATGAGGAAGTGATAGCTATTCCAAAAATCCACCCAGCTGCTAAAAAGACTTAGTGGTCATCGCAAAATCAATAGCAAAAACTAATTTGATTTGAAGAAATTAAAACCTTCATTTCCGTTCTTAGTTCTCTGCATAAAATTCCTACACCTCACTGATCTTGGCTTTGCTGGTACATTTTTGTAGGACTACTCCTTAATTTCTGTTCACGTTTTAATTGGGGGTAATTTCCTAATTTGTCTTAAGTGGTATGTCTCCCCTGTCAACGAAAACTCTTCGAACTGTTTCCTAAATTCAAAGTAAAAGCAGTATTGTAATTCGTGGGATTGTTTTCTAAGATCGAATTCTCGTTTTATTGACTATAATACCAACTGATACAGGTTTAGTCTTAAGCTTCGTTGTTACATTTATATTTCCATAAATAAACACACACACGCGTGTAATGTGTGTGTGTGTGTATATATATATATATTGGATTTGCCTGTCGTAGAAAACAGACGAGGATTCGGCAATTTCTTGCTGATTTCTAGCTGAACAACAACACGTGCAGATGATTTGTTTCTAGTGATCAAATGTTTGTACTGTACAGATGCATAGTGTGCCACTAGTCACTTGTCGAAAATGATCGCAGACTAAGTGTACTGCACAAAACATCCCTCGGTCCGGGAATTGAAATCATGTTCACGCGTTCGAGAGTGCAACTTAACCACCGCCCTCACACACACACACACACATGTATGTA
>NW_026297023.1:0-290 GCF_001194135.2 Octopus bimaculoides
GAAAGGATTTACAAACAGAGGTACCTTAATAAGGCATAAACGTGGTCACCCAGGGGAAAAACGACACCAATGTGAAATCTGCGGGAAAGCATTTCCTGAAAAATTTGGTCTAACATTACACATATCACTGTGAAGTTTGTGGGAAGAAATTTTCCAATAGTGGAAGCTTAAAAAACAAAGAGACCTATACACTGGAAATCTGCAAAATCTGTGGCAAAATATTTTCTAACTTGAGGTGTTTAATAAGACACAATCATACTCATACGGGGGAAAAACCATACAGCTGTGTT
>NW_026297024.1:0-273 GCF_001194135.2 Octopus bimaculoides
GTGGTAGAAGGTAGAAGGCCTCGATGCTACCTGTGTGGCATCGAAGGGCATCTCAAAAAAGATTGCCCAACAGCAACAGATAACAAAAAGACAACAAGAAAGAAAAACAGTCAAAACAGGACCCCTACTACCCACACCACCACCAACACAAAGAACGAGCAAAAGGAGCAAGACAGAAGAATCCCACAAACCAAACCCGCCTACAGCAACAAATGTACACGAAAAAAAACACAAACAACAACTACAAGAACTAAGGAAACTGTAAAAGCAAAA
>NW_026297025.1:0-577 GCF_001194135.2 Octopus bimaculoides
ATATATATATATATATGTAGTTAGACAGAGAGAGAGAAACGGAGATAGATAAATAGATAGCTAAATTCATATATACATGTAACCAAACATATATATATATGTATACATATACATATATATATGTATACATATAAGCAGGTATGTACGTATGTATTTATGTAAGTATGACTGTGTCTGTGCATGTGTAGCCACTGCTGTATTTGTTACTCAATGCCAGGCAACGAAACACTTGGAAGTATTCTTCTATTTGGAAATAATGAGAATCCGTTTACACATTACTATATACACATCCACGACTTCATACACGCATATACGTATCTATATCCACGCGCATACACACAATCACACACACACACACATGCACACACACAATTATACACTTGTCTCGGCCGATGTAAGTCTATGCGGACCCACACACCAGTAACTATAACCTCTAATGGATATATACTTTTATTCATTTATTTGTTTCAGTCATTTCAGTCAAGCGAAGTTCGTGGGATCAACGCATACACACACACACACACATATATAGAATTATACATGCATACATATGTACATACATATTCATATTTATATA
>NW_026297026.1:0-350 GCF_001194135.2 Octopus bimaculoides
ATATATATATATATAATTTTCGGGTATGTATCGGGTGAAACTAACAGAAAATCGCATAAAATGAAGCCTACAGATTTTCCAATATCTCTGCATCAAGCGCACACCTTCATATGCGTAGAAGCATGCAAAGAAAAAGAGAAAAATACTTTCATACGTTATCTATGCATCTATATAGACATGCACACACATTTCATATTCGCATTTGCACATTCCTGTTGGGATGTAATATGATTTTGACCAACGGCTAAGGGAAGAAATATTGCCCTATCTTGTAACACTAGCGAGAATAGATAAGTGGGTGGATTGTGAGTTTATTTGTAAAGCTATAGCTATCATCTTAGCTCCTGTGA
>NW_026297027.1:0-595 GCF_001194135.2 Octopus bimaculoides
AAATTTTGGGAAAGGGGCCAGTCGATTACATCTACCTCAGTACGCAACTGGTACTTAATTTATCAATTCCGAAAGGATGAAAGGTAAAGTCGACCTCGACGGAATTTGAACTCAAAACGTAGCAGCAGACGAAATATCGCTAAGCATTTCGCCCAACATGCTAACGATTCTGCCAGCTCGCCGCCTTAATAATAATGATAATAATCATAATAATGATTTCATTTATTTGCCACAATGGCGAAGTATGAGAGGAACAATACAAAGACAGACATAAAGTGCGGCGGTTTACATATAATGAAATTATAAAAAAAGAAAGAAGGTAAGTATACACGGTATACACTAAATAAGAAGGGACATATGCATAGCATACAAAGGTTTTTAAAAAATGGCAGGGTGAATGATAGAGATGTGGCCCTCCTGATACAGGAAGGCCTCTAGGGATAATCGAGGAACTCCACTGTCCGAGATTTCCCTGAAACCTCAGGAGCAAGTTCCCTCTCCAATTCCTTCTCTCCTACTCACAGGTCTACACTCAGAGAGGTACTATCCACTCTTGCCATTTTCACAACTTTCACTCACCTTTCAATAAACTCAC
>NW_026297028.1:0-243 GCF_001194135.2 Octopus bimaculoides
TATATACATACATATATATCGTTATATATTATATATTTATGAACCTAGATCCTATACATTCAGACACATATATCACATATGTTATAAGGTATATACGTGACTATACATTCCATGTCTCCCCATATTTATACAGGAGCGTGTATGTGTATGTATGAAGGCATGTATGTAATTATATATGCATATATGCATATACGTATATATGTATATATGTATGCATATATGTATAAACATACATACATACAT
>NW_026297029.1:0-482 GCF_001194135.2 Octopus bimaculoides
ATAATAATAATAATAATGATAATAATAATAATAACAAGAAGAAGAAGAAGCAGAGGAAGAGGAAGTGGAAGAAGAAATATTACTTGATAGTAATCTCATATGGCACAAAAGTTAATGAAGAAGGGTCGTTCAACATGTGACCCTAGTCTTTTAGTATATGTGGGACAACAAGCGACCGACCATGCCCTCCTCCTTTGTTTATAGAAGGAAAGGCACATTGCTTAAATTGTCCTTTCATTTAGATTCAGCTGTAATTCAAAACTCTCATAAAATAATGTTCATCTTATCTCATGTGCCTGGCAACCAGTGTTTCCCAACCTTTTTACCTTTGCGTAACCCTTAAAATAAATTACATGTCTCAAGAAACCCCTGTACAAAAAAAATCATATTCTATATCTTTCTCATAAATTTTTCATCGTAGTTCACGTGGTAAATATATATGTATGTATACACACACACACACACACACACACACACACACA
>NW_026297030.1:0-290 GCF_001194135.2 Octopus bimaculoides
ACACATATACGTATAGACACATCTGAAGATACACACACATATGCACACACCCACATCCATATACATTTGTGTGCATACAAACCTACATAACTGTACTAACCTACTCATATGTACATGTACATGTATGCATGCTTACATACTCATACATGTCCAAACATACACATATGAACACATACATACCACAACACACACATATATACATACACATATGCACACACTCATATACATCCGTCCACATATATACATACATACATGCATACGTACATATGTACACATGTACACACATATAT
>NW_026297031.1:0-220 GCF_001194135.2 Octopus bimaculoides
GTGTGTGTGTGTGTGTGTGTGTGTGTGTGTGTGTCTGTATGTGCATGTATGTATCTATACATACAAACACATCTACGTAAATATACATATGTGCAAATACAAGGAGTAATACACACACATAAGCAAGTGTGCACGCAATCAAACTTCGACAGTCTATCTCTTACACACCTTCACACACGAAAACAAATGCACACACCTTCGTAGACACACACACACGCAC
>NW_026297033.1:0-345 GCF_001194135.2 Octopus bimaculoides
AAGCTATATTTGACCGTCAAATTTAAGTCAACCATATAAGTTGCCTTACACGTCTTCAGGGAATACATTTAAGAACAAACAAAAATCAAACCAAAGTCAAAAATAGGAGATCATACCGCATTTCTAGGTTTCTTCCATATTTAGATTTGTCTTCCATATATAAATTTGGATATATAAACAAGGAGAACGATCCCTAAGGAGTCTAATTTAGACTTTTTTTGCGGTGAAATCTCCTGCTACATTGGTAACGATTACATAGTTCTCTATGAAAAATTATATATATATATATATGATTGAAACGTACGTAAATGACTATTGCATAACATACATAATGACTCACTACAT
>NW_026297034.1:0-132 GCF_001194135.2 Octopus bimaculoides
CAACGGAGCAGCAGAACGTTTGGTGCAGACCTTCAAACAAGCTCTGAGGACGTCTTCCCTTCTGCCGACACGAGCACTTCAAGAGTTCTTGATGCAGCACCGGAGAACACCGACATCCTGTGGATTCTCTCC
>NW_026297034.1:303-433 GCF_001194135.2 Octopus bimaculoides
CAGGCAGTACAAGGCCGGAGATCCTGTGTATGCATTATACTATGGACCTCACCGAGACAAAGATCCTCGATGGGTACCATCAATCATTAAGAAGTCATTGGGTACTCGCTGCTTTAACGTGAAGGTCATA
>NW_026297034.1:2137-2272 GCF_001194135.2 Octopus bimaculoides
AGTCGAGGAGGTGTATTTATCGAGTCACGTGGTCTTGAAAATCCATTCTCGTATTTTTGTACACACATACACACACACGCACACTTACACATACACACACACACACACACACAAACACACACACACACACACACA
>NW_026297034.1:2349-2737 GCF_001194135.2 Octopus bimaculoides
TATATATATATATATATATATACATACATGAATACATACATACATGCGTTCATACATGAGATAGAAAAGAGAAATCAGTTGCGGAAATCAGCTGCCCGGCGGATGATAACATGCAGATGAATATCAGTGAAAAAGAGAACACCTATGTTGAACTATTGAGAAATCTGCAATTACTCTATCCAAGTTACAAATTCAGGTTTATATCTGCAATTATTGGGACCCTGGGATATGTAACACACTGCTTAAATAACAATCTCTAGAAATTTGGCTTCGCAAAACCAGAAAGGAGAAAGCTAATTCGGAGACAACAGATTCAATCCATCATTAGAATTATAAAGATCTGCAAAACTTTCCAGAAGTTTATCATTTAAATATACAGGGGTTGGAC
>NW_026297034.1:2747-2903 GCF_001194135.2 Octopus bimaculoides
TGCAAAACTTTCCAGAAGTTTATCATTTAAATATACAGGGGTTGGACAAAGTAAGGAAAACACCTTAAAATTTCAAACGAATTTATTTTGATGTGGAGTAGGACAACCTTTGACAGTAATTACAGCTTGAATTCTACGAGGTATGGACTCGTACAA
>NW_026297034.1:2913-3095 GCF_001194135.2 Octopus bimaculoides
GTAATTACAGCTTGAATTCTACGAGGTATGGACTCGTACAAAATTTGAATAGTAACCAAAGGAATATTTGTTCATTCTTCAGCTAAAAATGTCTCTAGTTGTTGTAGTGATAATGGTGGATAATATCGACTTCTTACTTGTTTTTCTAAAATGCACCATAAATGTTCAGTAATATTGAGATC
>NW_026297034.1:3105-3211 GCF_001194135.2 Octopus bimaculoides
GACTGTGGTGGCCAGATAAGATGTTCAGCTTCACTAGAATGTTCCTTGTGTCATTTGGTAACACCTTTAGCTGTGTGAATTGATGCATTATCATCCTGAAAGATTG
>NW_026297034.1:3221-3405 GCF_001194135.2 Octopus bimaculoides
ACACCTTTAGCTGTGTGAATTGATGCATTATCATCCTGAAAGATTGCGTTCCCCTCTGGAATCATCTCCGAAGCTATAGGATGAATTTGATTAGATAAAATGCTTAAATTCTCTGGAGTATTAATTCTGCCATGAAGGGAAACCGTTGGGGCGGCAGATTTCCAAGATATAGCCCCTACCAAAT
>NW_026297034.1:3521-3679 GCF_001194135.2 Octopus bimaculoides
AATATGGTAAAGAATAATTCCTCCGAGAAAATAACATCTTCCACTGTTCTAGGGATCAATTCTGTAGGTTTTTGCTCCACACTAAACGCTTTGCAACTTTTGTTATGAAAGTAGTGGTTTCTTGATTGTAGGCCTCACGTGAAATCCGGCTTTCTGCT
>NW_026297034.1:3689-3842 GCF_001194135.2 Octopus bimaculoides
GTAGTGGTTTCTTGATTGTAGGCCTCACGTGAAATCCGGCTTTCTGCTGCCCCTTGCAAGCAGTTTTTGTGGAAACAGGTTTCTTGAGGTGGTCATTAAGCTTT
Source organism: Octopus bimaculoides (assembly GCF_001194135.2). Taxonomy (NCBI): domain Eukaryota; kingdom Metazoa; phylum Mollusca; class Cephalopoda; order Octopoda; family Octopodidae; genus Octopus; species Octopus bimaculoides. The sequence goes on from NW_026297034.1 coordinate 3,794, forward strand.
GCAGTAATTTTGGGAGCTGTGCTTTTGTGATCCTTTCTAACAATTCGCG
>NW_026297034.1:4474-4591 GCF_001194135.2 Octopus bimaculoides
TCAAATACTTTCACTTTAAAAATGGAACTATTCTACTAACTGAAACAATCGCATTTCGATACTGTAGTGACATACTTTCAGAGAGAGAGAGAGAGAGAAAGAGAGAAAGAGAGAGAG
>NW_026297034.1:4771-4896 GCF_001194135.2 Octopus bimaculoides
TGTATATGTACACGTTATTCCACTAACTGAAACAATCACATTTCGTTACTTTCAGAGAGAGAGAAAGAGAGAAACAGAGAAAGAGAGAGAAAGAGAGAAAGAGAGAGAAAGAGAGAAAGAGAGAG
>NW_026297034.1:5960-6232 GCF_001194135.2 Octopus bimaculoides
GATTTCATTATTCTCTTTAACCCGGGAAAAGCCGGGTATTTCTGCTAGTACATAAATATATATCAATATATATATATGTATATTATAATTTCAGAACGCACAACTGAAATCAGGCATAACGCCGTCACCAGTGGACGAAGTACGTAAGTACTATTTTCACTGTTGCTCAATCATGATACGTACATATACATACATACACACACACATACATACGTACACACTATATGCTCAGAGCCTCTGGATTGCTTGGAGACACAAGGCGTGTTGTAAAA
>NW_026297034.1:6480-6647 GCF_001194135.2 Octopus bimaculoides
TGGAGACACAAGGCGTGTTGTAAAAACCTATTTGTGAAAGTCTGTAGAGACATATCTTTCTACTCTGTATCTATCTACCATTGTGTACATGAAACAAGATACATATGGATGTGTATATTCGTGCATGTATACACACACACACTACATACATATATATATATATATAT
>NW_026297035.1:0-383 GCF_001194135.2 Octopus bimaculoides
ACACTCACCGCTCGCAGTCAACAACGCTATCTCAAACCAAATCAACGTAGACGAACCCAGCAGGCGTCGTTGCTGACCGTCTGTTCGAAGAATTATTTATCTAAATTCAGTGGAATACATCCACTGGTTTTCAAAACTAGAAACATTAGTATTTCTAAGTCTCTCTAAAGGAGACTACGGCAGCGGTACTGGATCGGCAAGCTAACAGACCATCAAGAGGAAGCGGCTGACCTCCCCTGTTCGAAGGTTATAATGGACACAAGTTCGTATGTCACATAACTAGGTAGAGGCGATGGCTTCTTGGAGCTAATCAAAGGCAGCATTCGTCCTATTTTCCTGGACTGCCATGTTAGCTTGGAGATACCTATTAACGTGTATATATA
>NW_026297036.1:0-213 GCF_001194135.2 Octopus bimaculoides
TTATTATTATTATTATTATTGTCACACGTAGAAATGTTGAAGCGTGCGAAATGTTTAAGCTCAAGATTTAAAGGTTTGCACTCTCACGCATACTCATATTCAAACGCACCACCTCATACATACATACATACATACACAACCATATATACACACATATGTATGCATATATATATGTATGTATATACACACACACACACACACACACACACACAC
>NW_026297037.1:0-399 GCF_001194135.2 Octopus bimaculoides
ATGTACGTACGTACGTACGTATGTATGTATGTATGTATGTATGTATGTGTACATACATAATAGAGAGACACACAGACATGAAGACAGACAGACAGACAGACAGACAGGTAGATAGATAATGTTTGTAAATATAAACGTAAATATATGTGTACATTTGTGTATATGTATACATGTATAAATATATATGTGTATATTGACAATTAATATGAAGTGTATCTTCAATAAACGCACACATATGCACACACAAAAACATATGCATGAGAGTCGTATGCTTGTATGTGTACATGCATTTATATATATGCATATATATATCTATATATGTACCATATATATATGTATATAAGTGTATGTGTATATATGTGTATGTATGTGCATGTATATATATATATATATATATAT
>NW_026297038.1:0-414 GCF_001194135.2 Octopus bimaculoides
CAACAACAACAACAACAACAACAACAGCAATGCAAACAATAACTTTTAAGATAACAACAAGTAAAATGTAACAAAAACAACACACAAAAACAAGCAATAAAAGCGAAGCTGGAATATTAAAAACAGAGTGGTGGATTGATTTAAACTAAAACAACAAACAACAACAACTCCATAACAACAATAAAATGCAATGACTGGAATAACAACAGCGACACTAGAAGGAATAAGAGTCACAAGAGTAACAGCAACAGCAACAGAAATGGTGGAACAATGAAAATAACGGCGACAACAACAGCAATATATATGGTTGTATGAGGTTAGCAGTTCAATGGTTTGGTAAAGCGGTGAACTGTGGAGATTTTTAACTGCTTTCCAATGGAATATCCAATGAGAGATTGATAGATAAATCATTCA
>NW_026297039.1:0-416 GCF_001194135.2 Octopus bimaculoides
GGTAAGAAGCTTGCTTCTCAACCACATGGTTCTGGGTTCAGTCTCATTGCATGGCACCTCGAACAAGTGTATTCTGTTGTAGCCTTGGACTGACCAAAGCCTTGTGAGTGGATTTGGTAGACAAAAATTGTCTTTGTTTGCCCCTCCCCACCCCCCATCACTGCTTGGCAACTTGTGTTAGTTTGTTTATGTCCTCCATAGCTTAGTGTTTCAGCAAAAGAGACCAATAGAATAAGTACGAGGCTTAAAAAAAAATAAGTCATGGGGTCGAGTTGTTCAAAGTGGTGCTCCAGCATGGCCACAGTCAAAAGACTGAAATAAGTAAAAGAATGTGTGTGTGTGTGTGTGTGAAAATAAATACAAAAGAAGGGTTTTGTATGATCATGTATAGAGGAATATATTATTTTATTTAAAAG
>NW_026297040.1:0-283 GCF_001194135.2 Octopus bimaculoides
TCTTACAGCTGTTTCCAGGATATTTATTTTATCCCTTCATCGGAGACAGTGTGAGAAAATGATTAAGCAATGAAGGGACATAATAAATATCCTGGAAAAAGCTCTTAAGACCTTCTATTTATAAATGTTCTAAAATCTTCACAGCCTTGGTTTTTATTTCATTCTGAAAAAAAAAAATTTATATATACACACGCTGATATATGACCTACACTGGACTCCTTATTCGCATAATTACTGAACCTGGAGCTTAACTATGGTCTATCCATAGCACTTACTCAGCATT
>NW_026297041.1:0-610 GCF_001194135.2 Octopus bimaculoides
ATGTATGTATATATATGTATATATTAATAGTAATGGTAAGACAGCAAAAGAATGAATGAGACCTAGATATTATGTAAATAATAATGTGTCAGAACGACTGACTTATACCAAAAACAAACAAACAAAACATTTCAGAACCTTACAAACTGTACATGTCATCATATAATCCAATTATCTAGGTCAGTGGTTCCAAAAGTTGGCAGTACTTACTCTGGGGGCGGTAGAAAGATCCAGGGGACATTGAAGAAAAGTGTGGTGCCAATGGGGTAGCCAAAAGGGGCGATAAATGTAAATGCAACAAAATTTGGGGTTAATTAGGTTAAGTGTTAGGTACAGTTGTTTTGAATTTGCTGTAGAAAGTGGTCTGTGGTTTTGGTGGTGGTGGTGGTGAGTTGAGAGGGCGCTAGGAATAAGGCTCATGTACCAAGGGAGCGGTAGCCCGAAAAGTTTGAGAACCCTTGATCTAGATGAAATGCAATGACATTGTCGGTGACCACGTGGCAGTTTTGGAGTGACGAAAATTTTCATGCTACGTTACAGACCATAAATGTTTAAGTAAAGTTAGCATATAGGCGCAGGAGTGGCTGTGTGGTAAGTAGCTTGCTTACCA
>NW_026297042.1:0-412 GCF_001194135.2 Octopus bimaculoides
AGATATCTTTGAACAACTGCGACAGCAAGCTCACATCCTTGCTCAAGATCTTGATCTGGACTCCTTGTCACATTCGGATTCTATTTTATCTCTTGTAAGTAAAACAGCCATTTCTACCCTGTCATTTTGTCTGTCTGTCTATATCTGTCTATTTAATAAATTCAAAAAGGGATAAAAATCTTTTACAAGAATTTTATCAGGAAGCCAGTGTGTAAAAAAATTTATAAGGGAAATTTCTATTCCCAAGAATATAATTATTCGTTTATATTTATATAATGGGCATTACCACAGAAAAAATAGATAGATAGATATATAGATAGACAGACAGACAGATAGATAGATAGATAAATATAGCTAGATAGATATATATATATATATATAGATAGATAGACAGACAGACAGATAGATAGAT
>NW_026297044.1:0-588 GCF_001194135.2 Octopus bimaculoides
GAAGAAGAAGAAGAAGAAGAAGAAGAAGAAGAAGAAGAAGAAGACGCGGACGACGGTGGTGATGGTGATGGTGATGATGATGATGATGATGGTGATGATGATGATGGTGATGGTGATGATGATGATGATGATGCTAAGTTGATGCTGACAGCGGCAATGTTGTTAATGACGATGACAATGATGATGACAATGATGATGATGATGATGGTGATGATGATGATGATGATGATGATGATGATGATGATGATGATGATGATGATGATGGTGATGATGATGGTGATGATGGTGATGATGATGGTGATGATGATGGTGATGATGATGATGATGATGATGATGATGATGATGAAAGTGATGGTGATGATGATGATAATGACGATGATCAATAACACAATAGTACAATGAATGATTATTGTAATAACACAACCGATACAAAATTAATGAATATGACGCGTATGCATGTGTGTGTGTGTATATATATACATATATACATATATACATACATACATGTGTATACACACACACACAGACACACATATACATATATATATAAATGCATGTATGTATATATATATATATATATATATATAT
>NW_026297045.1:0-274 GCF_001194135.2 Octopus bimaculoides
GTGTGTGTGTGTGTGTGTGTGTGTGTATGTATATGTGTGTGTATGCGTGTGTATCTTTGTCTGTGTGAGTTTGTGTATGTGAACATCCAGGGATACCCAAGTATACATACGTTTAATATATGTATATATAAATTCATATATTTGCAAACACATATGTACACACTCACACATACACACATACACATCTACTCAAAACATACACATATATATATATATGCATTCCTATACATCCATCCATACATTCATGCATAAACATATGCATAGATACATACAC
>NW_026297046.1:0-234 GCF_001194135.2 Octopus bimaculoides
TACATACATACATACATACATACATACATACAAATATACATGCATACATAAATATATACATACATACGTGCATACATGCATACATGCATACATACGTACATATATACCTACGTACATACATTCATACATATATACATATACATACTTACATACATACATACACACATGCAATATACATACGTACATGCATGCTTACATGAATAGATACCTATTTGCATACATATATATATATAT
>NW_026297047.1:0-231 GCF_001194135.2 Octopus bimaculoides
GACGAGAAAAATTATGTGTGTATGAACGCTGTGAGGCACGAACTTGAAACCAGGGTACAACATGCACCTGTTTGCTAGAAAGAAGAGTTAAAACTCTCCGAAGTCACGCATCTCTCACTATATGTAAACACGCACAGAGAAGGAAGCAAATATACTAAAAGAAAAAAAAGCTGTCGTCTCCATTTGTAAAACTACAAATATATCACAATATATATATATTGCGATATATAT
>NW_026297048.1:0-416 GCF_001194135.2 Octopus bimaculoides
ATATGTATATATATATATGTATATGCATATGTACATACATAAACAAACATATATATATATATATATGTATATTTATATATATATATACATATGTATATATTCATATATCAATATAACTGTGTATGTGCGTGTGTGTGTGTGCATGTGTGCGTGTGTACTTGTTTACACAAGCGTGTAGATATGTGTTTCATCTTCGTTCTATGTAAATATGCACTCGTCTCTGTATCAATACGTAGGTTTCATATGTTTATCCGAAAAAACAAAAAAGATTCATTCCCCGGTGCTCTGTGATTAAGAGCAATATACATGTTTGGTAAATATGTACTGATCAAATATATGCAGGGATCATTGCATTCGACAGAAATTGTGCAGGCGCAACCTCAGTTAAATAACTAGAGCCGCTACATATATATTCA
>NW_026297049.1:0-505 GCF_001194135.2 Octopus bimaculoides
ATATATATATATATATATATATATATATGTAATTATGAGCCAATGTGGGAGACCTACATGGTAGCTAGGCCTCTTAGAAATAGTAGCCAAATCACCCTCAAAATACCCTACTGTCTTAATCCGACAATTCTGCCTATTATGTAGTTTGAATGAGAAACTGTAACTATTGATTAAAATTATTAACCCCAAAATTTTACGCGTTTTTATAGGAATAATTTTTTTTCCTCTATTTTGCGTAACTTTTCATGTCAGCTGTAAAGGTGAAGACGGTTAACTTGAGCGGTGTTAAGTAGTAGAGATGTTTGGTGGTTCTATGTGGTGGTTACTTTTGGCTGTTTCTTCTCAATAAGAAAGGCCACCAGTTGGCAGTATTGTTAGCACATCAGACAAAATGATTTGTGAAGTTTCATCCGTCTTTACATTCCAAGTTCAAATTCTACCAAAATCAACTTTTTAAAATGTGGAGGCGCAATGGCCCAGTGGTTAGGGCAGCGGACTCGTGGTC
>NW_026297050.1:0-334 GCF_001194135.2 Octopus bimaculoides
TATTTCATGCTTATTTGCAAAATTTTATGATTTTGAGTTATGTGAAAAATATTGTGACTTCGGTGAACTCTGAAAAATATCATGTTTTCATCAACCTTCTACTCTATATTAACCCACTAGACTTTAAATGAATAGTGGTTTTTGCGAAAATGAAAACTAACTAAAAGTGTCAACAATCGACTGGAAAACACCAAATTCGCATTTCCAGATTTTGTCGCTTCTTCATGCTTATTTGCAAAATTTCGTGATTTTGAGATGTGTGAAAAAGGTTGTGACTTCGGTGCACTCATTGATAAATATAATGTTTTCATCAACCATCTACTCTATATTAACC
>NW_026297051.1:0-186 GCF_001194135.2 Octopus bimaculoides
AAAAGTTATCGATTTGTGTTTCTATTTGTATCTGGATATCATTTACTGTGCGTATCTCTAGATCGACGCTGATTACCATCCGTGACTCTCCTTTTCAATTGCATATTTAAGAGTATATTGTAATTATTAAATTTTTCTACACCTTCTAACTTTTATTGATCTTCTTGTGAATGTTATGTAAAACCC
>NW_026297051.1:274-392 GCF_001194135.2 Octopus bimaculoides
AGAAGACTCTTTTCCCTTAGGATATCTAAATTAGGTTAATTATTCCTATCCAAACTACAGACAGAAAAATCATAGAGAAATAAACAACTTTGCTGTAAACAAAAGCTTTTATTCGCTT
>NW_026297052.1:0-595 GCF_001194135.2 Octopus bimaculoides
GAGAACATTCTACTTCATCAGCTACCCACGTTTTAACACCGGCGTTTGGAATAAGTATTAACTATTCTTTCGGCTGGAATTTCATTAAGATGCCGCATTATTCCACTAGAATATTTTAGGTTGCCTGTCATGTCCTTCAAATTTTTAGCAAAATTTGCTTAATGTGTGATGGAAAATAGCGAAGGATAATTATGCTTTAGAATATTCTATCATTTGTTGTCAGATTATTGTACATGGATATTTTTTAGATTCACATTAATTTTGCATGATATCAACAATATATAAATTGTACAAACTCTCCTTATTCCCACATTTTATGCTAATATATTTTAGTTTGACCGTATTCATGACGTTTGTGGTCTAACAAAGCTCTCTGTGCTGCTTCTATCAATGCTATTTTCCGCTACATTTGATGAACATATTCAAAACATATAAAAAAAATGTCATACTATATAGTCCGTGCAGACACACAGACATACACACACACACACACACACACACACACACACACACATACACAGACACACATAGACACACACACACAAATACACATACACATAGATAGATAGATAGATAGATAGATAGATAGATAGAT
>NW_026297053.1:0-205 GCF_001194135.2 Octopus bimaculoides
CGGTCTGTTTGTCTATCTGTCAGTATACAGAATTTAAAAAGATTTACTAATAATTTCATGGTGCAGAGATAAGATAATTTGTCAGATTTATGTAACATGTCACGAGTCTCCAAGTAATCTTTCAGATTGAGAGGCAAACCGTTAGACCTATTCGAAAACCAGGACGCTGGTCTATGAGAAAACATGAGAAAAAACGAGAAAAAAA
>NW_026297054.1:0-290 GCF_001194135.2 Octopus bimaculoides
AATTCTAGTTGGTACAAAAATGTCCCACTATCTGGGTTTCTTGCCGTTTTGGGGGGATCTGTTGTTCCAAAGTTGAAGATCCTAGATGGGTTGTGATCTGCATGTTTCAGCCATTCAGTTTTGGTGAGAATTTTGCTATGAAGTAGCAAGTCATCTTCCCATACGGCCTCACACTCAATACGGAAGCCTACACCAAGTGCCTGGAGGAGGTAGTGCTGCCCTGGGTCAAGAAGTTGACTGCTGCACCATGCCACACAAGCAGGAGAACTCAGTCATGGCTGTCAGACAAT
>NW_026297055.1:0-244 GCF_001194135.2 Octopus bimaculoides
TCTGTGACCTCATCAGTGGTCCTTTGCTTTCTTCTTTCTTTTTTGTGTGTGTCTCTCTCTCCTTACTAATAATCTGCCATTTTGTATATAAAACGATGAGGTCACAGAAGTGTGACAAAAGAACTCTGGCTGAAATACAATTAATATAAAATAAAGTTGAAGCAAGTGAACACGAAATATATAGTGCGTTTGTCTTTATTGGCTAAACTGGCAACATGACTATCCCCAAATACAACAATATCTG
>NW_026297057.1:0-338 GCF_001194135.2 Octopus bimaculoides
CCTCAGTCAAATTGTCCAACCCATGCTAGCATGGAAAGCGGGCGTTAAACAATAAGTTAGCATTATATCATATTATATATTTTTTTTTTGTAATTTAAATTGGTGTGAAGTGAAACAATTGTAGGTAATGTTAAATAATTTATAAATTAATTCATATTGATTGAATCTCTCCATTTTCAAACTTATTATTAATGATATTTGATGTCTTATAATACATTTATTGAAGAAAAGTCTCTGTAAAATTATAATATATTAAACCATGATATCTTGGATGAAACTATTCCTATAGGAGGGTTAAGTATCCTCATAGTGAATATATACATATATATATATATATA
>NW_026297059.1:0-563 GCF_001194135.2 Octopus bimaculoides
ATATAAATAAATAAATAAATATATAAATAAATATATATATAAATAAATATTTATATAAATGAATACATATATATAATTAAATAAATATATGAATAAATAAATAAAAAAAATAAATAAACACATATATATAGATAAATAAGTAAATATACTTATAAATAAATATATAGATAAATAAATAAATGTATATAAATAAATATATATATATAAATAAATGAAAATATATATAAATAAGTATATAACTAAATAAATATATAAAAAATATATATAAATAAATAAATATAAAAATAAATATATGTATAAATAAATATATAAAGATATATATATATATAAATAAATCAATCTATAAATAAATACATAAATATAAATAAATAAATATATAAATAAGTAAATATATAGATAAATAAATAAATGTATATAAATAAATATATATATAACTAAATAGATATATAAATAAATATATGTATAAATAAATAAATAAATATATAAATAAATAAGAAAAAAAAATATATACAGATATAAATAAATAAATATATATATAAATAAATATATAGATAAATAAATAA
>NW_026297060.1:0-391 GCF_001194135.2 Octopus bimaculoides
GCTAAAACCAAAGTCCTAATAAGCAGGAAGGTAGACAAAACACAAGCCCCCTCAGGTAGATGTCCTTGCTCGATCTGTAGAAAAGGCGTAGGTAGAAACTCTATAAGATGTACTCAGTGCAAGCTATGGACACATAAGAGGTGCAGCAATATCAAAGGAAGTTTAACTAGGAAATTAGTTTTTGTATGTGGCAGATGTTCAGAAGCAATAAACACTGAAAATGTCCAGAAAACAACTTTGGCCACATTCCAGGGAGAAAAACTAGACTTAGTTGACAGCTTCTGCTATCTAGGTGACCAAGTTAGTAGTGGGGGAGTGTAGCTGCTAGAATAAGAATAGCATGGGCAAAGTTCAGAGACCTCTTACCTCTGCTGGTGACAAGGGGCCTCTC
>NW_026297061.1:0-385 GCF_001194135.2 Octopus bimaculoides
TATATATATATATATATATGTACATACACACGCACAAACACACACATATATATGTACATACATACATACACACACACATATATGGATATACATACGTGTACACATACACACTTATATGTACATTCATACACACACACACATATATATATCTACATATATACATACACACACATATATATATATGTACATACATACCTGCATACACATACACACACACATATATATATACATACATACATACGTACACACACACACATATATGTGTACATACATACATATGTACACACACATACTTATGGACATACACATACTCACACAAATATACATATGTGTACATGCACAAACACGCATGTACATACATACATACATACATACATACATACAT
>NW_026297062.1:0-261 GCF_001194135.2 Octopus bimaculoides
CTTGCTTTATTGTTCATATATATAAATATATATATCGTTTGTTAAAAACAATAATCCGAAAGTAGAAGCACACTCTAAGATTTAGAGCAGTTTATATTTAAAATGGGGAAGGCCGGTTTATGGGATTACCTTAGGTTTCCCGTCCATAAAGCGCTCCACTTTATGGCGCAACGACCAAAAATCTGTTGGCCGAGTCAAAACGTTTTTGGGATCTGACGGTACGCTATATATATATATATATATATATATATATATATATAT
>NW_026297063.1:0-304 GCF_001194135.2 Octopus bimaculoides
CACACACATACATATATACATTTATACATACATGCATACATATACACATAGACATATACAAAACACGTGTACATATATTACCGTACATTACATACATACAATCATACACACACACATACACATGCTAAGTACTCTTCCACAGAACAGTAATGCTTCAAGGAATGAAAAATTCTTGATAACCAGTCAAAGAGAAAATACAGACACATACATAGTTACACTGAATGCATATACATTATAGGGAAACATAAGCATTTCTCTCACATACATATATACAGAAAAGCACACACACACACACACATATATA
>NW_026297064.1:0-340 GCF_001194135.2 Octopus bimaculoides
CCGATAGTTGTTGACAAACAACAGCAGTAATTTTATTCAGCTGAATACACCTTATTGACTGGTTGAAATTACGGAAATACACAACTTTAACACGAAATAACTTCGTGAATAGAAACTTTTCTCAACAACGCTAAGAGTAAAAGATGTTCTATATGACACATTCTACCAGTATCTGAAGTTTGAAAATGTTTAGTTAAAAGAAAAATAATTTATCGACCTCCCGATCAAAAGGAAAAGATCCTATTTATGCATGTACGTATATATGAAAGATAATGGGTGTACGTGTGTGTGTGTGTGTGACCTATTTTTTAAAAGCCTGTTACTTATTCTATTGGTATGT
>NW_026297065.1:0-248 GCF_001194135.2 Octopus bimaculoides
GTTGGACAACATGCTTAGCAGCATTTCTATCTGTCTTTACATTCTGAGTTCAAATTCTGCCTAGGTTGATTTTGCCTTACATCTTCTTGGAGTCAATAAAATAAGTACCAGTTGAATATTGGTGTCATTGTAATCGACTAGGCCCCTCCCACCAAAGTTTCAGGCCTTGTGCCTATTGTAGAAAGGATTATTAAAACTGACTGACCTCATCAAAATATTCTTATTCAATATAATATTTCTTAACATTT
>NW_026297066.1:0-506 GCF_001194135.2 Octopus bimaculoides
ATCTTATTTACTTCTTTATCTTACTTCTGTGAAATGTATATATGTATGTAACCAATTTCCTATATTTATATGGGCGTATATATAGATATGTAGGTATGCACACACACACACACACATACGGTAGCGAGCTGGCAGAAACGTTAGCACGCCGGGCGAAATGCTTAGCGGCATTTCGTCTGTGTGACACCGGTTGAAATGCTTAGCGGTGTAGCGACTCCGTGAGTTTGGATCATTACTAGTTATTTGAGTGCGTCTGTACAGTAAGTGCAAGTTTCCATTGACTGTTTTTGTGTGTTCTTGTTATAACTATTGTGTGATAGTCTTCGTTCGAAAACTATCGTGTGTTTCCCCTATGGGGGAAACAGTAATTGCTGGTAAGATGCCGAATAGTGTATCTTCGTCTGGCAAGTCTATCACCTCATTGGTTCCCTGTTACCCACAACTGAACGACCACAGTTTCTCAAATGAGTAATATAGGACAGCAAACCCGAAGGAGGTGTCAACAT
>NW_026297067.1:0-280 GCF_001194135.2 Octopus bimaculoides
ATATATACATACATGCATACATGCATACATATATATATATATATATATATATGTATGTATGTATAAACACATATATGTGAGTACATATATGCATGTATGCATATATATATATATATATACACACATGCATACATGTATGTATGTATATGTATGTAAACAGAGGAAATGTTCTGGGGAAAAATTTATCTCTGTAGATAGTAAGAAGCTAACAAGAAAATATGCAAATGTCGGAAGAACAAAGGACCAAAGAACAAAAGTAGGAGGAGTGGGGGAAAGAGGT
>NW_026297068.1:0-415 GCF_001194135.2 Octopus bimaculoides
GAGTGAGAGAGAGAGAGAGAGAGAGAGGGGGAGGGACAGAACGGAAGAAAGGGTTGTAGTAGAGTGCTACCTGTGTATATAAAATAAATAAACAATTAAAAAATTCTCAGTAATAATAGAGAATAAACAAATCTGGGTCTGAAGCAAAAATACATGCTTAGCTTTGATCGCTGAAAGAACGGTTCAATGTTTATCAATATTAACGTATAAATATTTTGAAAACAATATTTGAAAACTTCTGGGAATTTTTTTGAACCTTTGGGTTATGAGTACACGATATATAGATTGTTTTGTATTTTTTATTTTATTTGATCTCCTCCGTTCTTTGTTTCGTCATGTATATTGTTCATGTTTTTGTTAGTTGGGTCTTTGCTTTTTAAATTCTTTGTTTAGTCATGTTTATATTCGAAGAAAA
>NW_026297069.1:0-257 GCF_001194135.2 Octopus bimaculoides
TGTATATATGTATGTATATATATATATATGTATGTGTATATATATGTATAAATATACATATATTGTCTACATATTTAAATGTGTAAGTGCATGTATGTGTACAAGTTTGTTTATATATATATAAGGTCAATATAAACAGCAAGGAGAATTACAATTGACCTTAAGTGTGACTAGGTTGTTAAGAAACACCTATATTGCTAGAAGTAAGAGCTAAAACGCTCTAATGCTGTTGTTAATACACATGAATATAACATATA
>NW_026297070.1:0-233 GCF_001194135.2 Octopus bimaculoides
AGAGAGTCGGTGAGCTGCGTAAAGCCGAGAGTTACGTATTGTCGAGTGTAATTACAAGTATTCTGTATCTGGAGTAGAACGATTTGCGAGGACGTTATTTATTATGCTGTTATATCGTACGTCGAACGAGCGATAGAACAGTATACAAGAAAGTTGGGAGTTCTGCAAAAGGGAAACGTAGATTAAGTAGTATGCTTTAAACACGAACGGGGTTCCATTTCATTGAGTAAAAC
>NW_026297071.1:0-283 GCF_001194135.2 Octopus bimaculoides
ATGGAAAGTAACGGAAACTAAGGGAATCTACCGGAAAGTAGCGGAAACTATCGGAGAGTAACGGAAACTAACAGAATCTAGTGGAGAGTAACGGAAAATAACGGAAAATAACGGAAACTAACGGAAACTAAAGGGAACTAACGGAAAATAACGAAACTAATGGAAAATAACGGGGACTAACGGAAAGTAACGGAAACTAATGGAAAGTAACGGAAAGTAACGAAAAGTAGCACAAACTAGCGGAAACTAACGGGAACTAACGGAAAATAACGGAAACTAACGG
>NW_026297072.1:0-1042 GCF_001194135.2 Octopus bimaculoides
TCTAGTGAAAGACAGGGTAAGGATAATATCTAAAATGTCTGCCATGTTGTCATGTTGTATATACAGGGACTATGACTGGGACAGTGGAGGATAGAGAGATCTAGCCATCACTTCCACCATTAACAACAACAACAACTGCAATAGTCATTGTAATTCAGTTACTTTGAACTCAATTATGTCTTTTAATGTCAAAATCACACAAGACAACATTATACAGGAGATATTAAACTATATATATCGCTATGATATATTTTATATTAAATTTTGGTGTTATATAGCCCAAACGGGGTATATATACATTTATTTGTCAGAAAACGTTGATTGATATCCAATTAGACTGGCTGTTAGTAATGTATGTTAGTATAGTTTCTTTCTGTGTTGCTGTAATAATTCACTAATTTAATCTTTATCTTTTTTCATGTTTAATGAAGTCTAACAGATAATAAATATTTCTTTATACGTACCCTGTTAAATATCCATTATGTGTTTCTGTGTAAACAAAAAGCAAAGACTTTGTCATCATTGTCAGCATCATTTTATTTTTCATATGTTTTTTTAAGATTATTATTATCATTATTAAGATGGTGATAAATATAAGCTGAAGTAGAGTTGTTATTTCAGATATATATATATTTTATTCAAATGTGAATTAAATTAAAAATAAGTATTTGTGATGTTGATTTAATTACAAGCATTTTTTTACAATGTGACTTAATATGTTTACTTTTAGCTGTAATGTTAATTAATTCATAGGTGTTTAATTATACTAAATTTTAAAATACTTAGTGCTTCATTTAAACAATGTACTGCATCTGTTCCAACCAATATTTTGGTGAGACTGCATATCTCAATACAACTAAAGCTATTTGTTCAGTACTTATTGAAGTCAGATAAGCACTGAATCTTCAGAACATTGGTTTCACTTAGTGACACATAATATTGTCTTTAAATGAGTAAGTCTGAAAGATAAATAAGGAGACATATTGAGAATTCAGTATAAAAGCTACCATGGTGCTTGTATTTTCCACAAAGATAACTCTAC
>NW_026297073.1:0-558 GCF_001194135.2 Octopus bimaculoides
GTTGCATACTGAGGTCGATCTAATCGACTGGCCCCCTCTCCCAAAATTTCAGTCCTTGTGCCTAGAGTAGAAAAGAATAGTTACTACTCCAACTATCTCTCTTCCACATTTTGTCAAACAGCGCCAAAGACTTTATCTTACATCAAAGAATGTGTTGTCATTTCTTTGCCATAATTTGGTTCTGTGACAGAAGAGTTGTCGAAGAAATGGTCAAAGGTTACGCAGTTTCTGTGTCAAAGTGTGAATTTACGCGCTACAATCTAGTTATCTATTTACCTAAATATATCGATTATTCAGGGTAATTTTATTCACGAATAGATAATTCAATTAGTGTTATTTTAATTACATAAGCTAGAAAAGAAAAAAAGAAGGAAAAAAAATTAATAAAAATATAATGCATATTTTTTTCATTAACTAAATTAGCAAAGTAATAAGAAGATAAAAAAATGAAATGTAGCGACAGAAAAACTGTACAAAAAACAGTCGGATGCAATAATGGTGATTTGTGCGTATATATATACATGTGTGTATGTGTATATAGACATTTGGGTGTATATA
>NW_026297074.1:0-215 GCF_001194135.2 Octopus bimaculoides
GGAGTTTTATCATGGCTACCGAATAAGTGTCACATATGTTTACAGATACATATATATGTATATATATATTTATATATATCGCACTCACATGACTGAAACAAGTAAAACTAAAAAGACTATGCCATTTTAATCCCGAGCAACACTGGGTATCGCTGTTAGTATATGCCTCTATCTATCTATCTATCTATCTATCTCTCTATCTATCTATCTATCTA
>NW_026297075.1:0-519 GCF_001194135.2 Octopus bimaculoides
GGTTTTAATATTATTCATCCAGAGAAATGAAACCAGAAATATGAGGTCCCAGTTGACATGGAATATACAGAACCCATGCAGTTTAGCGTTGCAAATTTCCAAACCGCATGTTATCAAATGACAACATATGGTGGACCTGGAGGGATTTCAGTCCCAGATTCATAATCAGGGCGTAACTTAGGTATTGACATGTCTAATAATGCAGACTTCAATGTGCATATTACGAAGCTGGCAATAAAATTCAGGGGGTTGGGTGGATGGATTCTTAGAAGTTTCAGTTCAAAGAAGCAGAAAACTATAACGGTCCTCTGGAGGATATCTGTTCTTGGCCAGTATGATTACTGCTTCCATCTATGGCCACCACATAGTGTAAAATTAAGAGCTAAACTCGAGGCGATTAAACGAAGCTTCACAATGATGATTGCCTCAGTGCAGCAGATTAGCGACTGGAAACGACTCAACAGGTTAAAACATTACTTCCCGTAACGGAGATGGGTAAGTTATGCTGTGATGTGTTAG
>NW_026297076.1:0-229 GCF_001194135.2 Octopus bimaculoides
ATCCTCATATATGACGCGCACTCGCGCTGGGTAGTCATCGACTAGTCACGACTCGCTAGCGCGGATGCGCGAGTGCGCGCACTGGGACCACTCTTCTTGAAGAGTACCTCAAACTGTTTAGTTTTTAAAAAAATGATTTAAAAAAAAGCTGTATTTATTCAAAGTTTGAAACTGTTTTGGGCACTGTCATGCTATTAGCTGTCAGAAGTGAAAGTACTCACTGCTAGTG
>NW_026297077.1:0-487 GCF_001194135.2 Octopus bimaculoides
TATATATACATATATATATATATGTATATATATATGTATATATATATATTGGAATGTATGTGAATATTCAGATATTTCTAAATATTTACACCCGTGGGTCTCTGAATATACGTGTCAGTGAATGCTTGTGTATATGTGCATGTTTGTTTGATTTGGCGTGTGTGCGTGTGTATGTGTAAGTGTAATATGCGTGGGGCGCTTGCCGATTTGGTACAATGCCTATATCTCGATACCGTGTTCTTGTTCTCTCTGTAAAAGGAAGAAAGTATAGTGAAAAGGCTGAATATATATATTTGATCATTGCCTAAATTAATGTTAGTTACGCTCCAGTTCCCGGTCTTCACTTCCACTCCTCCTTTTCGCATATATATATATATATATACACACACATATATATATATATGCATACAAACAGATATAGTGTATATATATATATATACACATATATACTTACCTATATATACCATAAATGGTATATACATGTATA
>NW_026297078.1:0-300 GCF_001194135.2 Octopus bimaculoides
ATATATATATATATATGTATATGTATGTATATATATGCATATATATACATATAGAAACATGTATATACACATATATATACACATGTACATATATATATATACATACACAAATATCTATATAAATGTATGTATGTATATATAGTTCTGAGACAAGACTGTTGTCTGAATGACTTCGAAGTTTCACCATTGCAACGAAGGCTTAGCTGGCCGAAACTTCCAAATCACTGTCAGCAAAACTGTTGATGAAGCACAATGAATTTGTACACTACAAAAGAATAACATTAGCCATGTATTTATATA
>NW_026297079.1:0-790 GCF_001194135.2 Octopus bimaculoides
CACACACATACACACACACATATATATATATATACATATCTTCAGTTAGAGGTTAAATTATCCTCATTAAGGGTTTGTGATGTCCAATGAATTACTGGTTTATTACCTAATATTTATTGTGAATAATAATAATATTCATAAAATAAGAGGTCTATTTATAAATCATGGTTTATAATCATTCAAAAGGAAATACAGCATTTAATAAAAATTTATCATCTGAAAAAATCCAACGTATTCTCTTATAGCTGATTCAATTAAGCCTAAAGATTAAAATACCAATTATTAAATCATTATATTAGGCAAAATCTCCTCAGAGGAGTAGAAAAAGATATACCGTTAGGTTATTAGATGTGTTTTCGAGTCATGTCAGAGTTTGCTGAGATGATTCGAAAACACAGCACGTAATAACCTAACGGTATATCTTTTTTCTACCCCTCTGAAGAGATTTTGCCTAATATAATGATTTAATAATTGGTATTTTAATCTTTAGGCTCAACTGAAACAATTTGAAACGGTAAATAAGATGTATTATTAAAAAAAAAATTTCCTTATTTTTCACGAGATTTAAAAAAAATTCGTATCTCAGTTTTCAATCTTTAAATCATTCTATATTTTGAGTTCCCGATTTTTGGTATTTTGATTCTCATTTTTTTGAAATTCAACCATCGCACGTTTGGTAATATCGGCTGAAATTGATCTACAATACTGTATAACATAAATATTAGGAGACCCACTTTGTTGATAAACATAGAAGCGCTTGTTTATTCCGCCTCAAGTATTCTTCGACGAT
>NW_026297079.1:1010-3804 GCF_001194135.2 Octopus bimaculoides
ACACACACACACACACACACACACACACACACACACACATATATATATATATATATATATACACGCATGGACACATACACACAAACACACAGGCACACGCATATACTCACATACACACACATACACACGCACGCACAACAATATCTCGAGTACTGGAATAAATATGTTTCACTTTTATATTTTGCTATCAGAACTTCGATATCTGAGGCTGGGAAAACCCCACCAGCTTTTTATGTAGATGAGTTCTTTTAATTCTTGAATAAAATATACAAGCATTTAAAATACAGTTGATGTACTTATACGCCTATATATATGTATGTGTGTGTGCGGGCGCGTGTGTGCGTGTGTGTGCGTGTGTGTGAAAAATATTTCTTTGAACGAAATTCTATGTAAATCAATCTGAATATATATACTCATTATCACGATAAGAATCCTTTGAGTTATATGTAATTCAATAACAAAATACATACACGCTTTATATACACTTTTCAAAATATATACACATTTTATCATGATAAGAATCCTTTGATTAAAATTATGTCTAAATGAATAGCAAAAATATATACTTTCTTCAGTTAACGGAATAGAATACGAAGACTGATGAATAAATATGTTGCTTCTGTTTCCGCTGATACACACAGACACACACACACACACGCGCACACACACACACACACACACACACACACACACACACACACATACATGCATACATACATACATGGCCTAAACTGGCCTCTACATGAACTCAATGAGATAGATGCAAGTTGCTAAGTGTTACAGGAAACCTCAACATCATTGGAGATGTAAATAGGCTATACTTCCCACTCAAGGATGGTGGTCGTAGTCTCAAATCTACATTGATGACATATGAAGCACGGATTGTGACAATGAAACATCTGCAGAAGAGAAAAGAGATCAGTAACTATCTTGCCCAAGTTTGTAACCACGAAACCAACAATATAATTAGGGTAACTAATGAACTCGAGGAGAAGTATGAAATAAGAGTTGATACAGAACTTTCTCCAAGGAGCATTGATAAAAACTATTTATCAGAACAACAAAGAAAAAATACCAGTTCACTGAGAAGATGATATATGGGTACTTGGCACGTTAAATAAAAGCCATAGAAGGGATTGATCATATCATCAGCGTGGCATGAAGTACCGACAAGTTTAGGACATCCCACTTTGAAGGCTACATCCATACAATTCAAAAATAAAAGATCCCTACCATATACCTACATCATTACAGGCAGAAAACATTGACAGACAACAAATGTAGACTGTGCAAGACCAAGACTGTAGACATCAGCCACATTATTGCCAACTGCGAGAGAATGTCTTCCAGATATTATTTTGTAATGAGGTATAATGAGGTGTTCAGAACGGTCTAGAACAGATAACAAAAAAGAAAATACCTACAAACGAAGTTGACCTTATTGAGACCGATGGATCAAAAGAATATTGGTAAAACTTAAAAATTAAAACAGCCAAAGTTAAAACACAACTGACCAGATATCATTGTGTGGAACCACAACGAAAAGATATGTTCTGTTGTGGAAATCAGCTGCTCTTTTGACATGAATGTAGTTAGAAAATTTCAAGAGAAAAAGGTCTTCTATGGACCATTGGTAAAGAGTTTGCAAATCCAGTATCCAAGATACACTTTCAGCCTCATACCTATTGTTATTGGAGCAACAGTATAGATGCTAACCCGTCTGGAGCAAAGTATGTGTGAATTTGGAGTCTTAGTTTGAGAATGCGAATCTTAATTCATATACTACAAATGATCACGATATCTGGGACTATAAAAATCTGCAAAACCGACTTAAGATTTAAAGGATGATGGTTAAAATAGAATACTTTCCTTCACAACCTTCCTACCAAGTAGGTAGCCGGTCAAAATTTACTTTAAAATTATAAAGAGAAAGAGAACATACATACAAAAATCAAGGGTGAATTGCTTTTCCTTCTTCGTTTGAACTTACTAGGTCGTCAAGTATGAAATTTGTAGTAAGGCATATGGTAAACTTTGACAGTTGCTCGTTTTGCGCCATTATTATATTTTGACAATATTTTTTGTTAGAAAGCTGACACATCTATTTCTATATTCTAACTCATTTTGCGCTTTATAAAGTATTTATAAATCGTTTTTTGCTATTTCTGTTTAGAGATGGATAAGTCGGAAATTCGTACAGTTTTGAAATATGACTTCTTTCTTGGAAATACAGCATCACAGACAGCTCGGAATATTAATGAAGTATTTTATTCTAATGTTATTACACAGTAGACGGCATCAAATTGGTTTGCAAAATTTCGTTCTGGTAACTTTGACCTCACAAATGACCAACGCGGTCGACCAGAAACACAGATGGATAATGATGAACTGAAAGCCACCATCGAGTCAGATCCACCTCAAAGTGCCCGTGAATTATCGTTGTTGTTTGGTGTTAGCAAACAAACAATATTGAGTCACCTAGCTCAAATCAGTAAAGTTAAAAAGTTGGATAAGTGAGTTCCACATGAACTCAATGAAAATCAGAAACAGCAACATTTGGAAGTTGCATTATGCTACTTTCTTATCACAAAACTGAATCATTTTTTAATCGAATTGTAACATGTGATTAGAAATGGATCCAATACAACAACCGTAAACGTTCAGCACAATGGTTCGATAAAGACGAGCCACCAAAACACAGTCCAAAAACCAAAATTCATCAAAAGAAACTGATGGTGTGTGTTTGGTCCAGCTGGACCAAATGATGCAGAAACTTACAAAAAAAAAAAAAACC
>NW_026297080.1:0-210 GCF_001194135.2 Octopus bimaculoides
GAAGAATGGGAAAAAATTCCTAAAGAAACATGCGAATCATTGATTTAGGATTAGAAGAGATTGGTTGAAGTGGAACTGAATAATGGTTATGCTACGAAGTATTAAATCAGAATTATCAGTTATTTATGTTCTGTACGAATACTTTTTTTCACCCCTAGACATTTATATTTGTATATAAATTCATTAGTTACAATAATTTATTAGTTTCTT
>NW_026297081.1:0-351 GCF_001194135.2 Octopus bimaculoides
TATTATTATTATTATTATTATTATTATTATTATTATTATTATTTTCGTTTCATCTCATTTACTAGAATGTTCAAGTGCAGAAATTCTAATTCTAGGTTAAATCATAGAACTTGAAAACAACACAGCAGAGCATGAACAGTAAGAGAAGAAAAGAAAAAAACGGAATTTCAGATAATTGGAACTCGAAAAATTATAATTAACATCCTTTCATTGCGTTTACATATAGTTCATTGCTTCTTAAACATTCTAACTACCACCCATTAACCTTAACTGACACATTTCTCACCAACACTACAACAATTCAGCAAAATTAGATGTACCAGAGGCATATGTATGTATATATAAGTATAT
>NW_026297082.1:0-454 GCF_001194135.2 Octopus bimaculoides
ATATATATATATATATATATATATATATACATACATATTATATAGATATCAAAATCGTGTTCGCACCTGTACCAGTGGAGCACTCAGAGCACTGTCTAAGCGTGATCATTGCCAGAGCATTAGCCTGGGTTCCGTGCCAGTGGCACGTGGTAAAACATTCGACCGAGATCATTGCCAGTGCTGCTGGACTGGCTCCTGTGCACGTGGCACATAAAATACACCATTTTGAGAGTGGCCATTGCTAATACCGCCTGACAGGCCTTTGTGCCGGTGGCACGTAAAAGCACCCACTACACTCCCGGAGCGGTTGGCGTTAGGAAGGGCATCCAGCTGTAGAAACTCTGCCAAATCAGATTGGAGCCTGGTGTAGCCATCTGGTTCGCCAGCCCTCAGTCAATTCGTCAAACCCATGCCAGCATGGAAGGCGGACGTTAAACGATGATGATGATGATGA
>NW_026297083.1:0-386 GCF_001194135.2 Octopus bimaculoides
GTGTGTGTATGTGTGTGCGTGTGTGTGTGCGTGTGTGTGTGCGTGTGTGTAAACTTGACAATTTCTCATGCTTCTGAGTCTCCATTCTACTGCACTACTGATGTCGGCCAATAGTTTCGATAAAGCTTAGAATCAGGGACGTCGCACATGTGGTTGTAAGTGCCAAAAGACAGAAACAGACGCCGCAAAACATCTTGTCCGACACACCAAGAGTTCTGTTAATGTAGCGCCCTGGATTATTACCTTTTTTGTATCAAGCAAAAGAAAAAAGGAGACGAATTTTCAGCAGAAACAAAGATATTTCAAAGAATGTAATTGCTGTAGATGATAAAATAAAAAAGATTATTCACTCCCATTCAATATATTGAATCCCGAAATTGAGGCCG
>NW_026297084.1:0-239 GCF_001194135.2 Octopus bimaculoides
CTACTACTACTACTACTACTACTACTACTACTACTGATGCTGCTGCTTCTACCGCTGCAGCTGCAATATTTATTTACAATTCTCAGCTAATCAAGACTTATAATCATTAAATATATACACAAACAAGACATACATGCGCACACGCAAATATAGAGAAATTCACGTATTTACTCATGCGGACACACACTTTGTGTGTGTGTGTATGTATGTGCGTGTTTACACACAGACACACACACACA
>NW_026297085.1:0-313 GCF_001194135.2 Octopus bimaculoides
GTGTGTGCATATATATATGTATATGTGCATGTATGTATGTGTGCATGTATGCATGTATTTATTCGTCAGTGAGAAAATGTGATAATCTGTATAGTTGCTTCACCTGCTGGAAACAACAGCCAAATCACTCTCAGTGTCACACGCTAATATTATACAAACGACAAGACTCATTGGATAAGATGGAAAAAAAACACACACAAGAACACACACACGTATGTATTCCCTATAAAAGAACTTTCTAACGATAATTTTTCCCATTCGTAACAATATATATATATATAAATATATATATATGTGTGTGTGTGTGTGTGTG
>NW_026297086.1:0-301 GCF_001194135.2 Octopus bimaculoides
TCGACTTTGCCTTTCATCCTTTCGGGATCGATAAATTAAGCACCAATTGCGTACTGGGGTCGATTTAATCGACTAGCCCACTCCCCAAAAATGCCAGGCCTTGTGCCTAGAGTAGCAAAGAATAAATGTATAAAAAGTCACTGCTTCAAATGAAATGAAATAGTATAATGGTTAACCAATGCATAGAAGAATTTTGGCATTTGCTCAAGATTTGAAACCAATATTCAGTTAGAAAACAGTCATACAAATTTTTTTGTTGTATTTTCGACAGGGGGACGAAGAAATTCAGGCATGCCACATA
>NW_026297087.1:0-202 GCF_001194135.2 Octopus bimaculoides
GAAACATTAAGTCCTCGGGCAAAATATTCCGGCAAAGGATTTCTGTGGTAATTCAAGAAAAGTGAATTGTTGCTGAGTGGTGACATGGCAATACCAATCTGAGCCAGGTAGTAGAGGTACTGAAGAACTGGAACCTAGTGAGAAACAAATAATAATAATAAGATTCAATGACCAAACTCATGAAACAAACTGCCAAAATGTC
>NW_026297088.1:0-242 GCF_001194135.2 Octopus bimaculoides
GGATCAACTGGAAACCTCGACGTCGTAAGCGACGGAGTGCCAACAACAAAAATGGGAAGGTCAACCAAACTATAGAAACCATGTTAAAACAGACAATGGAGCCTGGTTCTAGCACCCAGCCTAACCTACTCCTGTCAAACCATCCAGCCCATACCAGCATGGAAAACAGAGGTAGCAAAATTACACCAAAAAACCATGTAACATCTTAGCTCGTAAGTTACCTCATCATTTCGCATTTGTCT
>NW_026297089.1:0-372 GCF_001194135.2 Octopus bimaculoides
TATCTTTGAAGAAAATGATAGAGGTGAGTTTTGGTGGGATAATTTTGATTTTAATAATAATGTTTTACAGTTACTCAAATGAGTTTCGAGCTTTTCGATAGCCGTTTTCACACTGAAATTCTGTGGTTTAGAAGGTTGCTTGTATAACAAACAATTTTTTTCTTATATGTATACAAATAAAAAAAGAAAATAGAAAATAGTAAATAAAAGATAGAAAATAAAAATAAAAAATGTAAAAATCAATATAAAAGATAATATAAAATTTATATAAAAAAATATTAAAAGAATACATAAAGTAAATACAATAGCATGTGTGAAAAAAAGAAGAAAAGATAAAGTAAAAAGAATAGAAGAAACAAGGAAAAGAAGTAA
>NW_026297090.1:0-745 GCF_001194135.2 Octopus bimaculoides
GTCTCTTGCATAACATCAGTAGCATGGAGTGGGAAGATTGGTATGCAAGTGATTAATATCTCCATTGCCTTCTTCATCTCTCTCTGTATCTCTCTGTATCTCTCTGTATCTCTCTCTATCTCTCTGTATCTCTCTTTCTCTCTCTCACTTTCACTACTTTCTTACAAACCATCCTCAAAACTACTTGTTTTCATTTTTTTTCTTCTCTCTTAAATGTTATTAATGATGACACAAAAATTTCTTTTATGATGTGTTTATAAATTGATTAAAATTTGCTCTTAATTGCAGTATTCTTGAATTTAATATTTCTGATCGATTCCTTGGAATTATTCCTTTTTTCCACTCCTATGGAATGGTCTGCATACTGTTTAGTATGATTACAAATGGGTGTTCAATATACACTTTACCAAAATTTGAACCAGAAACTTTCTTATCTACATTAAGCAAGAATAGGGTAAGGAAATTAGCAAAATCATTTTTAATGATTTTCATTCTAAATAATTTCATGACATTATTAAACATTTCCTAAAATGATATTCAAATGGAATAAAAATATAGGATTAAAGGAATGCCCTAATTTAGGCAAAGATGGCAAAGCTGTTAGGGTTCAGACAAAATAACTTGTAGCATTTATTTCGGTTTATTGCATTCTGAGTTCAAATCCTCCTGAGATAAACTTTGCATTTCTTCCTTCTTGGATCAATAAGCAAAGTAACAGTCTAGCCACATGAATTGACAGAATCAT
>NW_026297091.1:0-370 GCF_001194135.2 Octopus bimaculoides
TCATTATTATTATTATTATTAATTGTTAGCTTGTATAGCCGCTAGCACGCCATCAAAATGCTTAGTTGTATGTCTTCCGTTCCAACTGTCTGAGTTCAATTTTGACAAAGGTTGACTTTGCTTTTCATAATCTGGAGGTCAATAAAATAAGTAGCAATCGAGCACTGCGGTGAATGTTATCGACTATTATCTTACCACAAAATTTCAGTTTCGCTTGAATGTTAAGAAAATCAGTTGTTTTCAAGTTCACAATGTGTTTCTTACTATATTGGCAGTACGCATGAGGACAATCTTTTATAATTTTGATGTCTTTGGGTTTCTTGGTCATTAGTCATTTTGTTTAAGAGGGCCCTTTGATATTGTCCTCAAA
>NW_026297092.1:0-385 GCF_001194135.2 Octopus bimaculoides
CAAGCTTCTTTCAGTTTCTTATTTCTTTATTGTCCACAAGGGGCTAAACACAGAAACGGATTAAGTCAATTAAATCGACCCCAGTGCGTAACTGGTACTTATTTAATCGACCCTGAAAGGATAAGTTGAACTCAGAACATAGTGGCAGATGAAATACCGCTAAGCATTTCACCTGGCATGCTAACTTTTCTTATTTCTTTATTGCCCACAAGGGGCTACATATAGAGGAGACAAACAAAGACAGACAAAGGGATTAAGTCGATTACATCGACCCCAGTGCGTAACTGGTACTTATTTAATCGACCATGAAAGGATAAAAGGCTAAGTCGACCTCAGCGGAATTTGAACTCAGAATGTAGTGGCAGATGAAATACCGCTAAGCATT
>NW_026297093.1:0-244 GCF_001194135.2 Octopus bimaculoides
CGAACAATGTTACACAAATACAATAAAAATAAAAATAATAACAGGACATAGCAGCAGATGTCTTTCGACTAAGGGCGAATTGAATTTAGCTGGTGTGTGTGGAAATAAAGTGAAGTGAAAAGTGGAGGGAAAGTGGGCAAGAAGAGTAGGCAAGGAAACATGAGTGAAGGCGAACGAGAGAACGAAGACTGGAATGAAGGGGCTGATAGACAGAAATAGAGTCGTACAAGATTTAGAACAATGT
>NW_026297094.1:0-2743 GCF_001194135.2 Octopus bimaculoides
TGTGATGCAACCAATCTTATGGTCTGCAATACCAACTTCAGGAAACCTGTAGTAGTAGTATAAATCTCAAAATGTCTGTGTGTGTATGTGTATGCTTCTTATGTGTTTCCACATTTTTCATCTGATTTTGATTAAATTTTTTCCATTAAATGGCAAATTTGCCCAGACAGGTTACTGCTGCATTACCGATGCCTAGAGATTCCCTTTTCTGGAGAAAAATCCATAAATCTGAATGGAACCTCCAGTTGTTTCAAAAAAAGGCAAAAGCACATGAGAAATGCTTTTATGGTAACGTCCGCGTTTTATAATTTTGGTGTTAAAAGGACCATCATGTTGCAACATTTCAGACAAATATTTTCGAATTGCCATGAGGCCTCTAATTCCCAAGAAAATAGCGAAAAACTTTGAGAAAGAATCGATTTTTTTGCATTTTCGGAAGGTTACACAGAAGAAAAGTTTTTACTGGAAAGTCCAATTTCCTTGTTTTTTACGGCTAAAATCCATAATGTAACGGTAGTTCTATCAAGTATCTCTTCTATGTCCAAAGGCAACCCTGTGCGGCAAAGAACCGCGCAAAACTGTGTAAAATTCGATTTTTATACATTTCTTCCCCTTTAAATCTTCAAAAACTTCTCACTGCTTCAGTGGATTGCGTTCAAACTTTACACGCTATTTACTTGTCCTAGGGATAATGTTAGGAGACTGATTTCCACAGAATTCATACGCATATGACCAACAATTGCACAAAACTGAGTAGAAAATTGGTTTTCTGCCCTTAAATCCCTCATTTACCCAGTATTTACCATGAAGGGGCTTTTCTTGCCATTGTTTTATCATGATCCATTGCTGTTCCAGTTTAATTTGGATTTCAGTTGTTTTACAGCTTTTGCTGTTTTTTGTTTTTCTTCATAGTTGTTAGGTACTATGACTTCTGTTTTGTATTATTATTATTATTATTATTATTATTATTATTATTATTATTATTATTATTATTATTATTATTATTATTATTATTATTATTCAAAACAGTTTGATTCGGACACGTGCAACTTAGTTTTATAGGTTTCTTAGCTTGTGTGGCTCATTTAACAGAATTGAAAATGCCGGAAATCCAAGATGGCTACCAGAAACTGGGCTGCTATTGGTGAAGGCAGGTTTCTTATAAGAAGATTGACATTTCAGCAACACTAAATGCCTTTAAAAGGAGAATTTCTTTGACTACATGGCTGGACAGGAAGCTTGCTGTCTGACTGGTCTTTGAAGGGACTTACAGGAAATCAGATACATGGTCAGCAAGGGTATATATATATGTATGTATGTGTGTGTGTATATGTGTGTGTATACCAACTGTACGTGTGTGTAGGTGTGGGTGTTTGATGTCTATGCATATATATCAGCTGTGTGTGTGTTGCGGTGGGTGGGGGAGGGTCAGTGCACATGTCTGTAAGCTGGCAGGCATGTGGGTGAGAGCTAATGGCATCAGCTTGTTGGTGTGTGCATGTTTTCTAGGGTGTGTGTACATATTGATGCAGGTGCGTGTGAGTCCTTGTGTGTATGAATATGTAGGTGTGTATGTCAGCTGTGTATATCACCTGTGTGTGTATCAGTTGTGTGTGTGTGCATAAATATGTGTCTTAGTACTTGCTATAAATGTGTGTGTGTACGTGTGTTTAGGATGCATGTATAAGTGTGTGTGTGCATATGGATGATTGGTGAACATATGTATATACATTCCTGTAATTATATGTATATGTATGAATGTGGGCATGTCTGTGTGAAAGAACATGTATACATGCATGTGTTTTTATCTGGTACATGTGTACATATATATGCATACTTTTGGTATTCATGTGTGCAATCCACTAAATGGGGCATCAAGGTATGGGAGGTCTGTGGACTCAGGTTATCATCATACTGATTTTGATATCTTCACTGGAAAAAAATATAATGGAAACAGATAAAATGGATTGGAGTATGATGTTTTGCCTGTAACTGATCCCTTTCACCATCAACACTGACATAGGTATTTTAACTGTTTCCTTTTCTTTGGTGGCTTTGGCAGAACATCTTACATTGTAAGTACTTACATATGTAGTACTGTAATGAACAATCACATAGGGCTGCTTCATGAAATTAAATGAAAATGTTTGACTGAAATATAGAGAAATAATAAAATTTTGTACTGATTATACTTATATTTTAATTAATTTAAATTAATGTCCCTTATCTTGAAAAGCGGCAAAATTGTTGGGAGTTGACATCTGGAATAATTTTAGTTACAAATCGAACGTGTGAGACTTATTAAAAGTTTCAATTTTAGTGTTTATCCATAAAGTTCTTACTTTTATACCTGTTAATCAGTTTAACCTGCCCGTAAATGTCAAATTTAACGGAAAAGATCAGGTAAAATTACATAACTGTAAATCATTGGTATTTAAGCACCTACTTCCAAAATTTCAAGTTTATGTAAAAACGTTTAGAGGCAAGTGTCTTCTACTATAGCCTCGAGCTGACTAGAGCCTTGTGAGTGGATTTGGTAGACAGAAACTGAAACAAGCCCGTCATATATATGTATATATATATATATATATACATATGTTTGTGTATATATGTTTGTGTGTCTGTGTTTGTGTTTGTCCCCCCCACCAACATCACTTGACAACTGATGCTGGTGTGTTTACGTCCCTGTAACTTAGCGGTTCGGCAAAAGAGACCAATAGAATAAGTACTAGGCTTCCAAAGA
>NW_026297094.1:2753-3375 GCF_001194135.2 Octopus bimaculoides
GCAAAAGAGACCAATAGAATAAGTACTAGGCTTCCAAAGAATAAGTCCTGGGGTCGATTTGCTCGACTAAAGGCGGTGCTTCAGCATGGCCACAGTCAATTGACTGAAACGAGTAAAAGAGTTAATTAGAAGCAAATATTATGGACACTCCTCTTGAGTTTGATTAATTCAAAATACTCCTTTCTATAATAATAGGCACAAGGCCTGAAATTACGGGGAAGAGACTAGTCAATTACATTGACCATAGTGTGGATTTCTATAAACTTTTTAAAAGGCTTCACACAGACACAGAACTTGCAGCATTATATATTAAGATGGGCGACACACACACTAAATAAAAAAGAATGATAGGTATTTGTATGTATGTGTGTATTAATGTGCGTTCTGTGTGTATATATATATATGGTCGTAAGTAAATGCGTTTTAAGAAAGATATTAAGAAAATTCAGTTTGTAAGGAATAAATGTTTGACTGTCGATCGTATTTGGAAGAGTCTGACAGGTATTTGTATGTATGTGTGTATTTGTACGTATGTATGTATGAGTGAGTATTCAAAAACATCTATATTTACACTTTAAAGTTGGTTTTCACACTCAACCCTGTTCTGCAGAATCAGTGTAGC
>NW_026297094.1:3476-16261 GCF_001194135.2 Octopus bimaculoides
CAAAGCCGCTCTTGTGGGAAAAATTTAAAATAATAATAATAATAATAATAATAATAATGACGTCTGCCGATCAAACTCCTAACCCACAACTAAGTTGTAAGTGCATATATATATGGGCAACACACACACACACACACACACACACACACACACACACACACACACACACACACACACACACACACACACACACACACACACACACACACACACACACACACACTAAAAAATGTTAGTAAGTAAAAGTGTTTTAAAAAAGATTGTTAAATTTTCAGATTAACACCAGCACGATTTTCACTGCAGTGTTAGGGTTAGGACGAAAAAGTGGAAAATGTGGATTTCTATAAACTTTTAAAAGGGTTTCACACAGATACAGAACTTCAGCATTACATATTAAGATGGGCAACACACACACACACTAAATAAAAAAGAATGATAGGTATTTGTATGTATGTGTGTATTAATGTGCATTCTGTGTGTATATATATATGGTCGTAATAATAATGACCTCTGCCGATGAAAGTCCCAACCCACAACTAAGTCTTAAGTGTATATATATATGGGCAACACACACACACACTAAATAAAAAAAACTGTTTGTAAGTAAAAGTGTTTTAAAAAAGATTGTTAAATTTTCAGATTAACACCCGCACGCTTTTCACTACAGTGTTAGAGTTGGGGTTTTAGGGTTAGGTAGGTAATCGTGCAGGTGTTAATCTCAAGATTTACGAAAAGATTTTCCAAAAAACTCACAGTTTGTAGAGAATAAATGTTTGTCGATCGTATTTGAAAAAGATGTGTGACTATTTTTTTTTCTGTTGTTATCATGGTGAAGGACGAGTTAGAAATAACTTACAATTCCTGCCAATTAGAATGAGGTATGTATGTATATATGTATGCAGTATTAAAATGAAACCATTAAAGTGAAACTGTCATTACAGTATCGAAATGTGATTGTTTCAGTTTTGATACTGAAATAGTTTTCTTTTACTGTCAGTGTTTCTCCTTCCTTTCTTTTTGTATTTGTTGTTGGATTGTTTGTAAAGGTTCATAAGAGAAAGTAGGAGTTGAAAGAATTTGTATTAGAAAGAGGAAATTCGATTTTAGTAGGGAGAAAATGTTTACTTGTGTAGTTTTATGGATTTTATTCGGTATTAGGAATTTTTTTGAGTGAAAAAATGACGCAGTGACCTAACAAATTGTATTTAGAATATTAATTGCGATTCTTTAATCCAAGAAATTTGGAATTGTGTAAATGTATGAATTTTAAACATACACACACACACACACACACACACACACACACACACACAGAGAAAATCTGCCTTTTATAGATAAGATATATACAAACTTCTATTGAAAAGGTTGCAAGACACAACAAAAATTTTAGGAAAAATAAATAAATGAGTAGAAATGAAACCAGTGAGTGTGTTAAATAATAAGTCACTAAAAGAAAATGACTCTCCCTAGACACAATATGATATAGATATAGGCTTCAGAGTTTGTTTTCTTTTCAACTATGTATGTTATTTATTTTGGTTGTCATCTCCTGGTTCTCTATGTAGGTCAGTACTTTATGTACATATTTGTTATGCATTCTTTTTTCAAGAATAGTATTGACTGTCCTCAAAATTTATGCCTGCTCAGACTTCATCAGACAGTCCTATGGAAGCTACTAAGGCCAAAGTAGGTCAGTTATTTTGGCATTTGGTTTAATTCATATATTCTTTTTCCTTCTTTCTCTCAATAGGTGCTCCTTTAGCATTTTACAACTCAGCACGCCAGGAATTATTGACTTCAAAGAAGAGAATCTATTAGCTCATGATCATAGAACAAGAGACAATAGGGAGAAAGGTCTCTTTTCTGTGATCATGAAGTGATGTATTTCCTCTGACCTGGTCAGTTAGTGGGAGAGGAAAATTTTGATAGAGAGTAATAAATGTGTAACCCTTTAGCATTCAGATTACATTGTCAAATGCTGTACTTATTTATTCACATTGCTTTAAATTAATCATGTATAATATTTTGATGATGTGATTGTATATTTTTAGCATGACATTGTAGGTTAAGTGTGGGAAGCCTGATCTGGCCACTTTGAACACAAAACAGGTAGAATATTTGGGCCAAATATGGCCAGTTTAAATTCTAAAGGGTTAATGGAGATAATGTTTTTCTTGTAGTTTTTGAGTGTCTAATATAAGTTTTCCACATAATCCTTTTCTTACTTGGTAAGTAAAGAAACCAGGGTTTACTTGATTACATTGATTGATACTTTATTTTATCAATCCCAAAAGGATGAATGTTAAAGTTCAGCAGGAATTGAACTGTGTATGTAAAGAGCTGCAACAAGTTCAGAGATGATTTCTTTCAACTGCTTAGAACCAAAAATTCATTGAGGATTAAATTTAATGAAATTGAATCCAGCATGTGATTGGTATTTATTTCCTTCCTCCAGGTAGGAAAAAAAAGACAAAGTCGACTGCAGTAAATATCAATTTGAAGAACATAGAAAAATTAAGCCTATAACTTTAAGGTCCTTTGCCTTGTACTCTTCCATTTCTGCTCTTTTAAATTATGATACAGAGTCAGTTAGTATGAATACCACAATATCTCTTTGTAATTGTTTTATCTTTAGATATAGTACTGTTTTTCTTGTGAAGAGAATGTAATTGTGGCACTTGAATCCAGATGTTAGAAAAGGCTTATTTACCTTATGTCCAAGCCCCAATTTTTCTGCCTTTTGGTTGTTGAGTTGGTTGTTTGTTTCCACGAATAGGTCTGTTAGGAAGTAAAGCTTACAATATCTGAAGTGCTGGTCTAAACAAAAGGACCTCTTGAAAATAAGAAATGCTGTGGTTTTTACTTTTGTGGGAGAGAGTGAATCATTGAAAGTGCCAAACGTTGGATAACAATACCCTCTTGTCTGTGGATGGTTATTTGTTGCTGTGCTATTTTGCAAAACTAGTCTAAGCTTAGATACCCTGTCACTACTCTGACTACTTCAATCACCTTATTAACCCCTTTCTCTGCTAAAAGTTTGCCAATGCCTCCTACCCTGTCACTGTTGCCCTCCCAGAAGAGTTTATACCCATGCCTTTTGCCAGTGAGGAACCTGGTTGAAGCTCCTCTCCACTAAACTTCTTGGATGCAACATACATCAACACATTTCCTTTCAAGTATCTCAACAATCCCACCAGACCTACCTTTCAATGTGCCTACAGTGACAGTGCCAACTCTGAGGGAATGTAAGGGAAGACCGGAGGTAACATGGGGAGGGGAAACTGCAGCTATCGGCATTTAAAAAGAAGGTTGTAATAAACAGTTGTCTTTGCATTTAATCCACCATCATTTATGTTACACTTGCTACCTCCACTGGACTTGGGTGCTATACTGGCATTAATATAGCAGTTTTAGTACAGATATAAGTCGATACATATATAACTTAACTGATTAATTATTGTCACCACTATTGGTGGTGGGTGCTGTATACTGGCGTTAATACAAAGCAGTGTTAATACAAATGCTGGTAAATAAGTTAGGTAAATAAATAGGATGAAAGTAGTTAATTTGCTATATATAGTTAGTGATTAATTAATTAAGCAATAAAACTGAGTACAGCATGTTTAGTTTTGTTTTCTTTGGAGTGGAGTAGCAAGCTACAACATTTGTGTTGCAATAATGTGAGTGCCACTATTGTGAAAGGTTCTGGTACAAATGACAGATTTCTGCTATAGGTGGTGGGGGTGGGAAAGGGTAGGAGCATCATGGATAAGCAAACATTGTAGCAAGTATTACTGAAGATCTTGACAGAACAGAAAGGAGATACAGACCAAGCAAAAATTGAATTAAATTGAATTTAAATAGCATTAACGAGGAGGTTCAGGGTTATTAAGCTTAGGCTAGTTTTGCAGAATTGCACAGCAACAACCGTCTCTGCCTATTCCCCCAACTCGGTCTGCCAAATGAACAAAAGGACCGCTTTTATGATACTCTTTTGCAGGTCACTTCAAAGATAAATGACAGTGACCTTATCTTCATGGCCGGAGATTTCAATGGACATGTTGGGCAGCACCCAGGTGTCTTCCATTGGTTCCCAAAATAAGGAGGGAACAAGGCTGCTGGAGTCTTGTGATGTGAATGATCTACAAAACTAACTTCAGAAAGCCAGCCAGTCACCTGATAACCGATAAATCCAGTGACCATGCGAGGCAGATTGACTACATTCTCACCAGAAAACTGGATTCATGGTTGCTTATAAATGCAAGTACTTCCTTGGTGAAGAATGCATCTCTCAGCATAGATTAGTCATTAGTGATTTCAAGCTACAGGCACAAAGGAGGTGGAAGAGTTACAGACTTGTAACATTAGAGGATAACTGGAAATTCTCACTTGACAACTTGTTGAGAGCTACAGAGTAAGTTTGTGGTTGGTGCAAAGAACTAACTAGGGTGATATGGTGGTAAAACAGTGTACTTGATGGCCATTAGTGCAAAGAAACAAGTTCAGAAGAACTGGTGGCGGTAGCAGGGAGCTATATCAGGCAGCCAGGAGTTAGGTATACTTAGCCAGGGATTTAAAGTATTTTGGCTGTTGGAGAGAAGTGTGTTTGCATGGATGATGGTTCACTTGCAATTAGTTTGCAAAGAAAGGCTTGGAAGTGTCACTATGAAAGGTTACTAAATGTAGAGAACACATAGGAGAAGGAGAGTCTGCCTGCAATAGATCTAACTGAGAAATCCAAATAGACAGTAGCATGGTAGATAAAACCATGAAGGATGTGAAGACCAAGAAAGCCTCCGCTCCATCAAGAATCACCACTGAGATGCTTAAAATATCTGGCGATGTGGGTTATGGTCTTGTCACCCATATAGTTAATCAGGTTGTATATGAAGGAGTCATACCCGATGACTGGTGTAGCAGCATCATAGTCAACTGCTACAAAGATAAAGGTGACACCTTAGACAAATAATTACAGAGGTATCAAATTATTGGATCAGGTGATGAAAGTTGCAGACAGGGTCGTAGCCCAACTAATTAAGAAGAGAGTTAGTCAAGATGAGATGCAGTTTGATTTTGTGCCAGGGAGAAGCACCACTGATGCTATATTTCTGGTAAGGCAGCTGCAGGAGAAATACCTAACCAAAGATAAACCTCTGTACTTGACTTTTGCTGACATGGAGAAAGCCTTTGACAGGATCCCCTGATCCCTTATCTGGTGCTCACTGTGGAAACTAGGGATAGGTAAGTAGCTGGTAAGAACTGTACAAGCCATGTACAGGGATTCTGTCAGTAAGGTGAGGGTTGGCAACAAGTATAGCAGTGAATTCAGGGTACAAGTAGAGGTTCACCAAGGCTCAGTCATCAGCCCCCTCTTGTTCATCATAGTCCTCTAAGCAATGACAGAGGAATTTAAGTCAGGCTGCCCCTGGGAGCTCCTCTATGCTGATGACCTTGTTCTTATAGCTGAATCCCTACCAGAACTTGAGAAGAAATTTCAGGTGTGGAAGCAAGGTCTAGAATTGAAGGGCCTTAGACTTTAGCAAAACCTTAGACTTTAGCAAAAACCAAAGTCTTACTAAAACGGAAGGCAGACAAATCACAAATCCCTTTTGGCAGATCGCCCTGCCTGATATGTAGAAAAAGTGTAGGTAGAAACTCTATCAGATGTACCCAGTGCAAACTATGGCAACATCAGAGGTGCAGCGATATCAGAGGAAGGTTAAGAAGGAAAACAGTCATTGTGTGTGGCATGTATATCATCATCATCATTGTTTAACATCTTCCTTCCATGCTGGCATGGGTGGGACAGTTTGACAGGAACTGGCCAGGCAGAAGCCTGTACAAGACTGTTTTGGCTGGATTTTTACAACTGGGTGCCCTTCCTAACACCAACTACCCAGTAGAATGGACTTAGTGCTTTTTACGTGACACAAGCACAGGCAAGGTCAGTTTTGGCAAGGTTTTTACAGCTGAATGCTCTACCAAATGCCAACCACTTTACAGTGTGGACTAGATGCTTTTTAAGTAGCACCTGCACTGACAGAGTCACCAAGTAACCTGCAAGACGAAAATCTTTTGAGAGGGGAGGAGGCTAGATGGTAAAAGTTTATAGTAAGACAGAGAGACAGAAACAGGTGTCTTGCTGCAGAGGAGATACAAGATTACCCGGCCGGAGAGAGAGAGAGATCAGGAAGAGGACAGAAATAGGTGTGCTGCCACATAAGAGAGACATGGTTACCCAAAGGTGAGACATGGTTACTCAGTCTGAGGGAGGTGCAAGAGAAGGAGAGAGAGTGGGAGATATCAGGATAAAGATGGTGGCAAAGTACTCACAAGGGACAGGGATCAGAATATCATAATATAAGTGGCAGGATATTGCCAAAGAAGCATGATTAGAAAGTGGGGAGGGGAAGTGGGTGGTGAAAACTTGGGTATATAGAGTGAGGTAGGGGAGCTACTGGATAGCAATGATACAGAGAAATAGAGCCATGAGGACAGGATTGGGGAGTGAGAGGTAGGCATAGTGCATGAAGGATGAAATGTGAGGAAGAGATGTAGATTGGTTTGTTGGGGTCGGGTGTGTGAAAAGTTTTTGTGTTAGATGTTACACACAAGTTGAGGGCTAGTGGACAGCAATGATACAATGAGACAAGGCCAAGAAGAGTTGGAAGTAAGCATAGTGCATAGAGTGGAAATGTGAGGAAGTGAAGAGATGTAGTTTGGTTTGTTGTGGTAGAGTGTGTGAGACATTTTCTGTTATGTGTAGATGGGAAACAGTGCTTCTAAAACTTAGTTTCACTGACATGGGTGTCTTCTCAAGAACCTCATATTGCCAAACATCTCAGTGCATTGTCATTTCCTCCATGAGGCCCAACATCCTCAGATCGGTCCTCCTCTTCTGCGGGTACTATCCACTTTCATTGATTGGCACACTAGAAATGTACAGAAAAGAGACTCCATCAAATGCCAAGGGAGAAAGCTAGAAGAAAGTGATAGCTTCCGTTATCTAGGTGACCAAGTCAGCAGTGGAGGTAGATGCTCCGAAAACCTAGCAGCTAGAATAAGAATAGGCTGGGCAAAGTTCAGAAAGCTTCTACCTCTGTTGGTAACTAAGGACCTCTTCCTCAGAGTGAAAGGCAGATTGTATGATGCCTGTGTGTGAATAATCATGCTACATGGGAGTGAAACATGGGCTGTGACCACGGAGGACATGCATAGGCTTGAAAGAAATGAAGCTAGTATTCTTTGCTGGATGTGCAATGTCAGTGTGCATGTACGATAGTGTAAGCGTCTTAACAGAAGGGTTGGGCATAAGAAGCATCAGATGTGTTGTGCAAGAGAGACAACTGTGCTGGTATGGTCAGACGATGCATATGAATGAGGACAGTTGTGTAAAGAAGTGCTGATCTCTAACTGTGGAGGGAACCTGTGGAAGAGGTGGTGAAGCATGATCTTTGAATGTTGAGCCTCAAAGAGGCGATGACAAGCGACCAAGACCTTTGGTGAAATGCTGTGCTTCAAAAGATTCATCAAGCCAAGTGAAATAATAGTCATGGCCAATGCTGGTGTCACATAACTGGCACCCTTGTCAGTGGCACATAAAAAGCATCCATTAAACACTTGGAAATGTTGGCCTTAAAAATAGCATCCAGCCATAGAAACCATACTAAATCAGACTGGTACATGATGCAACTATCTGGTTTACCAGTTCCAGTCAAAGTGTCTAACCCATGCTAGCATTGAAAGCAGACACTAAATGATGATAGATAATTGTGTTATTTGAAATTTAATAGTTAAGTCTTTTTTTTTCCCCTTTCTTTATATGATTTATTTTACTTATAGGTGTAAGGCTTCACTTTGTTTTAAGGGAGCAGGAATGATGAGATGAGATATTTTTTCTTAAGAGTATTAACAATATGTATATATAAAATAACATACAGAACAGGTGAAATGGTTTACATATATATAAAGCATTGTAAATGAACCAGAAACTGGCCTGTTGGAATTTTGTTCATGAGGTATCAAACTAATTAGGGAGAGATAGTTTAGATGAAATGCAGTTTGGGTTTGTGCCAGGTAAAAGCACCACTGATGCCATATTTCTAGTAAGACAGCTGCAGGAGAAATACCTAGCCAAAGACAAACCTCTGTACCTGACTTCGTTGACATAGAGAAAACCTTTGACAAAGTCCCTTGATCCCTTATCTGGTGATCAATACAGAAGCTAGGGATAGATGAGTGGTTACTGAGAGCTGTACAAGCCATGTACAGTGATGCTATCAGTGAGATGAGGGTTGGCATCAAGTATAGTGAAGAATTCTGGGTAGAGGTAGGGGTCCAGCAGGGATCAATCCTCAGCCCCCTCTTATTCATCATAGTCCTCCAGGCAATGACAGGAATTCAAGACAGGATGCCCCTGGGAGCTCCTCTATGCTGATGACCTTGCTCTAATAGCTGAGTCACTATCAGAACTAGAGGAGAAGTTTCAGGTGTGGAAGTGAGGTCTAGAATCGAAGGGCCTTAGAATGAATCTAACGAAAACCAAAGTCTTAGTAAGTAGGAAGGCAGACAAATCACAAAAATCTTCAGGTAGATGATCTTGCTTGATCTGTACAAAAGGCATATGTAGAAAGTCCATAAGATGTACCCGATGTAAGCTATGGACACATAAGAGGTGCAGCAAAATCCAGGGAAGGCTAACTGGGATGATAGTTTTTGTGTGTGGCAGGTGCACAGGGGCAATAAACACTGAAAATGTACACTAGAAGTAATTGATAG
The DNA here is from genome assembly GCF_001194135.2 of Octopus bimaculoides. Taxonomy (NCBI): domain Eukaryota; kingdom Metazoa; phylum Mollusca; class Cephalopoda; order Octopoda; family Octopodidae; genus Octopus; species Octopus bimaculoides. The sequence continues at coordinate 12,255 of NW_026297094.1, forward strand.
TTTCCATTACCTAGGTGACCAAGTCAGTAGCAGGGATGGGTACTCTGAGAGCATAACTGCTAGAATAAGAATAGCCTGGGCAAAGTTCAGAGAGCTCCTACCATTGCTGATAACAAAGGGCCTCTCACTCAGAGTGAAAAGTAGACTGTATGAGGCATGTGTGTGAACAGCCATGCTACACTGCCTATGCCAGTGTCTCATAACTGGCTCATTTAAGAGTACCTTTCAATCATTGAGCAGTATGCTGTGCTTGAGAAGACCTGTTGAATTAAGTGAAATCATTGTTGTGGCTGATGCCAGTACTGCCTGACTGGCACCCGTGCCGCTGGAACGTAAAAAGTACCATATGAGCGTGGTTGATGCCAGTGCCATCTGACTGGTCCCATGCTGGTGGCATGTAAAAAGCACCATTCAGGCATGGTCAATACCAATGCCACCTGACTGGCCCATGTGCCAGTGGCACGTAAAAAGCACCCACCACACTCTCAGAGTGGTTGGTAGAAACCTTGCCAGATCAGATTGGATCCTGGTGCAGCCAGTCCTCAGTCAAACTGTCCAACCCATGCCAGCATAGAAAGCAGAGGGTAAATAGTAGTGGCTGTAGCGGCAGCAGCAGATTTAATAACACTCTCAAGAAACATTTACAAATAAAAATTTAAAATTTAGCAATCTGAACAAAGTTGTACATTTGGTTCACCACCAAAATATAATTTCTATTATGTAAGATATTTATTGAGGCCAACATGATGTAGACATTAATTTGTTGCTCATGTTGATTGATAATGTTGATGACATATTGACGATAACAGTAAGTATTCACTTATGGAATTTTTGTTTTAATTTCCAGGCATTCTCAAACTGGAGGCTGAATATATGTACATCCAAAGCACCTTGCAAGGTAAGAAAATCTTTATTATCAATAGTTCCAGACAATCTAATAATATATATTTTATTTTGTTTGGTGTTTATTTAATTTACATTTACATATTTTCCATCTTCATTCTCTTTTCCATCTTCATACCTTAGAAGTCAAAGTGTCTACTATCAGTATCACCTTGGTATTAAAGCATTTGTAATAAGAGTGAGCACTTATGCCTCATGAAGTGTTGCTTGGGTTAAAGACATGTCTAAGAAAGCTAGTTAACAAAAATATATATTAAAATAAAAGAAAATTGGTTGAGAAATTCTACAGGCTAACAAATGATGTTCTGGTGTTACTTAAAATGCCTCATTATCAGAGCCAGGGTATAACTGAATTGCAACAAATAAACTTAAATAGTTACAGCAAGGCTAAAGAACAAGAAAAAACTTGCAAAAGTATTTATTTTAGAATCTTGTATATTATTCTGTATTTAAAGTTCCATAATCATGTTTTCTTTCACATTTAAAATGAGTAACCTGAAGATGTGTGTGTGTAATAGATTGGAACTGGAAGTAGAGTAAGGGTACTTACTAAATTTATTCGTAGAAATAGGTTCAGCAAATTGGTCTCAAAAGAGACAAGGCCCTTAACATGGAAAAAATTCTGTGATTTAATATGAATATGTTCAGTGGTTATTATAAAAAACTTGATATCAAACTAAGGCCCTCTATTGTAAGCATTTAACAATGTCTTCTGTTTTTCCTGTGAGCATTCTCATGTAAGTATCATTAGTTACTGTATGAATGTTTTTGGCAGAGTATTCCATATCAAAAAAATTCATTGTGGTGCAGAATACTTATATCGTACAGCACTCAACAATTCTGGCTAATCTTTGTCAAACTTAAGGAGAGTCTGTGATGGTCACTCCAGTATGGTAGCAATAAACTAGCTAAAGATACACAACTGGCTAAGACTGAGCTAGATTTAGCAAGCAAAATTTTTAAGAAACATTAATAATAAAATTAAAGAATTTTCAAACCTGTTGTTATGGACTAATAGCTTTTCAGTAATATCTTAGTTCAAATTCATTCCCAATAAAATTAAAGCAAATTTCACACAGTTTGTTAATGTAGATTTCCATCCATCAACATCTGGATGACTGTTGTGTGATGCATTGGAGTTTACATGTCAGTGTGTAACCATTGAGGAGTATATATGTATTTTTATATCTCTTCCACTTCCCTGCTCCTATACCTTGCAAACCATCCCACTACTTTCTGATCTATTCTTCCTCAGCCATTCCAGTATCTTTTGTGATACTTGTATTTTCCTCTAACTGCACCGCCACCCTTGTTCATCACTCAATACATTCATCTCTATTCCATTTTTAACCATATGTTACTCCCACCTGAACCTTTCATAAAATTATCCCCCCTCCGATGACCCAGTGTACCCTCTGTTTTGCTCACTCGCTTCTACTTTAAGAGTTCTAGCAACTCATCACCACTTTCATTTCATTCCTTCAGCCATATATCTCATCTACAGCCATATATCTCATCTACAGTAAAGGTTATAGTATGACAGAGGAACATGCACAGATGTGCATGTTCCTCTGTCATACTATAACCTTTCAGCATCTGGCATAAAGCCACCTACCTCCACCTCCCTCTCAAATATTCTCCTATTCGTAGTGGGAGCTTTTTCTTTTTTCTCTGTTCTCTTTTTGACTCACAAATTTATGTGGCAACCTCACTAGTGTTGGTAGTACAAAAAGCGCACCCAGTACACTATGTAAATTGGTTGGCATTAGGAAGAGCATCCAGCTGTAGAAATTAGGCCAATGCTGATGCTGGATTCACCAAATACTGTCAAACCATCCAATCTCTGTATGGAAAATGGGTGTTTAATTATGATGGTATATAAATACATTTGTATATACATATGCATTCAGCAGTATCAGCATTAAGCAGTGATTAGGCATGTGCGAACTTCAGTTAAAATATGTTTGTGGCATATTTCAACTTCTAACACCATATCTACATAACTGCACCTGTTATCATAAGAGACAATTTTTCCTCAACTGTTATTACAATGAAATTTGCCTTTAGAAACATATTTTAACTAACCTAAAGATTATTTATACATATACATACATGTGTGTGTGTGTATATTTGTATAATATATATATATATGTATGTGCATGTGTGTGTGTATATATATATTTATTTATTAATATTTAGCAGAAATAACAGAGTGACTCAAAGTTCGAGAATTTCATGCATTGGAACATATCAAACTAGTCACAGGTTGAAGGCCTGTGAGTTTTGTGGCTTGTTTGACAAGTGCCAATGCACGAAACACTCGGAATTTGAGTCACCCTGTTACTTTTGGTAAATATTTATAAAAATATACATATACTCATATTTTGAGTTGTATTTTTTCTGTTTGCATCAACATACCTGTATATATCATTATCATTATCATTTAACGTCTGTTTTTCATACTGGCATGGGTTGGACAGTATGATAGGAGTTGACTACCTGAAGGGCTGTTCAGGTTCTATGTTTGTTTTGGCATGGTTTCTACAGCTGGATGCCCCTCCTACAGCCAACCACTTTACAAAGTGTACTGGGTGCTTTTATGCAGTACAGGCACAGATGCTTTTTTGTGTTGCACCAGCACTTGAAAGCCTGCAAGATTAAGGATGCTCAGCTGGAGAGGGCACCCATACATTTACTTAGCTTGGACATGTCTTTTCAAGCACTGCAAACCACCAGGAGTCTCAGTTTCCTTTCATCCCCTCTATGACTCACAACATTTGTCAATCCTTTCTCATCACTTTGTCCCACATTTTCCTGAGTCTAACCCTTCCACATGTTCCCTCTACAGTTAGAGATCGGCACCTACTAATATATACATACATATATATATATATAAAATTAGGGTATTTCCAGACAAGCACTCAACCCGATTACTGGGCTATCAACACTCTTAGGGTCCAGGCCAATGCCAGAAGTCCTTAGGTGTAGAAATTCCAAGTTTCACGACAAACGCACTATGAAGCAGGTTTGCTGGAGAGTAAATAATCCAAATAGTAAGAAGACAAAGAAAATTCTTTAACACATCTTTAATGATTCATTACAAT
>NW_026297095.1:0-216 GCF_001194135.2 Octopus bimaculoides
GAAATGAAAGCAATGCTAATAATAATTGGAACACTATGATGTATAAAAAAAAAGTAATATATATTAACAAAAGCATAATACTTATTACAGTGGTAACAAATTACTCAGTCAACAAAACAGTTCTGTTGGGCACAGCCTATGCCTTACACAAGCCAAGTTCAACTCAATAATGGCACAACTCACAGAGCACACTCTCTGCACATAACATATAACCTA
>NW_026297096.1:0-265 GCF_001194135.2 Octopus bimaculoides
ATATATATATATATATATATATATATATATATGTATGTATACTTACAAATATTTACACATATAAAGATGTATATCAATATAGATATATGTATATGTGCATTTGTATACGTATATATAGACATGCATATATGCATATTTATGTATATATCTATATTTATATATACATAAATATATATATACATTTATATATACATATGAGTGTATGCATATATACATTTCTATCTCTCTCTTTATATATATATATATATATATATATATATATATA
>NW_026297097.1:0-230 GCF_001194135.2 Octopus bimaculoides
AGGAATTGTATTCCGAAATATCATCGGACTATAGATAATTAAATTACAACGGGTATGTAGTCCGTTTTTTGTATGATAGTGCATTGTTACACCATTCAAAACTTTTTATTCTTTAGAAACAATACACAATGCTTCAAGCGAACTACAGTATTCTCCTATTATTTTATATATATATATATATTCCATCTTTCTATCTATACCTCTGTCCTGGCCTCTACTTCACTGCTATA
>NW_026297098.1:0-529 GCF_001194135.2 Octopus bimaculoides
AAGGGTGGAGCACTTGTAGAAAACAGCACTGCTTGGAACCGCTCGAATACCCCGGAAAGTGCTCGAAAAATAAGAGGATGTTACCTTAGTTCACTGGTAGTGAACAGCTGACACCGTAGTACATCTCCAGCGTTAGAAGCTGTGCAAAGGCAATAATAATAATAATAATAATAATAATAATAATAATAATAATAATAATAATAATAATAATAATAATAATAATAATAATTATGATAATAATAATAATAATAATAATAATAATAATAATTATAATAATAATAATAATTCTTTCTACTATAAGCACAAGGTCTAAAATTGTAAGAGAGGAGGATAGTCGATTACACGCGACCTTAGTGTTTCACTGGTACTTAATTTATCAACCCCAAAAGGATGAAAGGCAAAGTCGACCTCGGCGGAATTTGAACTCAGAACGTAGCGCATACGATATACTGCTAAGCATTTCGCCCAGGGTGCTAACGAATAATAAGAATGATAATAATAATAATAATAATAATAATAATAATAATAA
>NW_026297099.1:0-887 GCF_001194135.2 Octopus bimaculoides
TTTGCCGAACCGCTATTCTACGGGAACGTAAACACACCAACAGGTTGTCAAGGAATGATGGTGGGGGGACAAAGACAGACAGCCAAACATATAAATATACACACCCAAAGACCCCTCGCCCCACATACATATATGACGGGCTTCTTTCAGTTTCCGTCTACCAAATCCACTCACAAGGGTTTGGTCGGCCCGTGGCTATAGTAGAAGACACATGCTCATGATGCCACGCAGCGGGACTGAACCCGGAACCATGTGTTTCTTAAGCAAGCTTCTTAACACACAGCCACGCCTGCACCTATACATGTATGCATATGTTATATATGTAGACGCACACACAATCACACGCACACACACGCACATATACACACATATATATCTATTACATGTATATAAGGAGGTAAATATCTGTCTGGGTTTGATTAAATGTATATGCATATATATATTTATCTATCTTTCTATCTTTTCTCTCCCTCTCTCTGTCTTTCTGTCTCTCTGTCTGGCTCTCTCTGTCTCTCTCTGTCTCTCTCTCTCTCTCTCTATCTATCTATCTTCCTATATCCCCCCCCCCCCCAAGAAAAGCTCTACTTTGTAATTTGTCCATTTTCTGTATTTAGCCCTGTGTGGCTATAATAAAAAGATATCTGTCTTTCCATATATTTATCTATCCTCCAGTCAGTCTGTCTGTCTATCGATCTATTTGTCTGTGTGTCTGTCTGTCTGTCCGTCCGTCCGTCCGTCCGTCCATCTGTCTGTCTGTCTATCTATCTATCTATCTATCTATCTATCTATCTATCTATCTGTCTGTCTGTCTGTCTGTCTGTCTGTTCATGTATACATGTTTGCTCACTGATGTAAATGTCTATGTGTCTGAGTGTCCGTCGTGTTCC
>NW_026297099.1:1736-2313 GCF_001194135.2 Octopus bimaculoides
ATATATATATATATATATATACATATATACGACGGGCTTCTTTCAGTTTCCGTCTACCAAATCCACTCACAAGGCTTTGGTCGCCCCGAGGCTATAGTAGAAGACACTTGCCAAAGATGCCACGCAGTGGGACTGAACCCGAGACCATGTGGTTGGTAAGCAAGCTACTTACCACACAGGCACTCCTACACCTATGTATGTATGTATGTATGTATATGCATGTATATACATATGTGTGTGTGTGGTGTGCGGTATGTAGGTATGTATGCGTACATTAATATGCGCGATTTACGCTCATACACAGATATGTTAGCACGAGCACGAGCACGCACGCGCATACACAAAGGAACAGAAATAAACAGACGCATAAACATCAAAAATTCAATATAATATTTATTTAATATCCCTCTACATTTAATTTTCAGACTGATTCACATTATCTGGATTTCTTCTGTGTATGTATGTTGTCATTCACCTACATACATACATAAATATATACATACAAACATACATACATAAATACATACATACACTATTCAATTTTTTTTCTCCGTGTTTTTCTCCTTGTCTCCGTATT
>NW_026297099.1:2323-2825 GCF_001194135.2 Octopus bimaculoides
TATATATACGTATATGCTTGTATATATATATGCACACATATATATCAACACGTGTTAGGAAAAAAGTAACTGCATCAAGAATTACATCTACACACAAGCACACGAACACATATGCACACAGACACACATACACGCGTATATGTGTGTCTGTGTTTCTTTCTGTATGAGAGTGTATATCTATCGATCTACACATATTCAAGTATATATACGGTGTTGCCCATATACGTATGCACCTACACAGAACGCTGACCGTAATAAGCCGTGTAACAGCTGCATAAAGATAAACATATATACAGACAATATTCTGGGCTTTCAAACATACACATATATGCACATATAGAGATACATACATACATATATACATACATACATGCGTAGATACATACATGCATACATACATACATGCATACATACATACATGCATACATACATACATACATATAGGACTACGTACCAGCATACTACATTACAATAAAAAATTCTAGACATATATATATATATA
>NW_026297099.1:3846-4587 GCF_001194135.2 Octopus bimaculoides
TATATATATATATATATGCTTATATATATACATATGACATATATTTATATATACTATGCATGTGTGTGGCAATGTGTCTGTACATATATATTAGTCAAATGCATGTATGCGTCTATGTGCTTGTTCTTTCGTGAGTGTGTGACTGTTCGTGTATGTATCTATATGTTCATATCTCTGTGAGTGTGTGTTTGTGTGTGTGTGTGCGTATGTGTGTGCGCGCGCGTGTGTGTAGGAATGTATGAATAATTTATCTGAGCATCGTATCTGACGGCGCGTCTCAGAACGTTGCCAAGAATTTTTTGCTTATCGCTGGTGGTAGGTGTAGAAATAGATTTTTCACTTTCTATCTCATTTGTATAGAAGGATCTTATAACTCAGGTATATGCATACAACCTGAGAGGGTGTATATATACTCATATATCAGGGATATAACAAGACCAGGGTGATGAATCTTGTAGTTCACCACTGGTCGTTTTGACACGACAATTTGAAAAGATATAAAAGAAATATCCCTGTAAAGATATTGTAACAGAATCAACAGCTTAATATATACATGTGTGTGAGAGAGTGGGAAGAGAGTGAGAGGGAGGATGGAGAGAGAAAGCAGGAGAGAAAGAGAGTCTGCCTTTGTGTGTCTGTATGCGTGTGTATGTTTGCATATATGTATGTATATATGTATTATGTATGTATGTATATGTATATTTATATATATATATATATGTGTATATGTATATATATATA
>NW_026297100.1:0-3167 GCF_001194135.2 Octopus bimaculoides
CCACCACCGGTTATTCAACACGGTGCCGGTGAGTGCCCTCATGACTAACTCCTTAATCTGGTTATAGTATGTTTCGCAAGCCAATAGGGTCTTGTTCAACTTCCTGTAACCAGATCCCTGTCTATGGACTTTATATGTACCCTACACGTCACTAATTTGTGATCCGTACAGGGTATATAAGTAAACTGTGGACAACTAAAGGAAGACCTATCTCTGGTATTCACTACTATCCTGCCTTTATAAGACCTGAAAGATCCGTCATTATTACTCCAAGTCCACATTGGAACGCTCGGATTCTCGAGTCTGAATCAATCTGCCAGCCTAAATCGCTTCAGTAGATCGATGAGGCTTGAGTTACTTTTCCTACCGGTTGAGCCAACTTTATCTAGGCGTGCATGTAGAATAGTGTCTCCTAACATTACTATTGAAAATCCCCCAGGCGTCGATAGAACTCGTTCCATTTGCCCGCTATGCAAGGTGCGTAAATGCAGATCAACCTGAAGGCTTTACCACTGAAAGTCAGATCCAGAACGACCAAATTACCTTCTGGTGATTGCACGTTTCTGTAGAGCCAAGCTTTTTTCGGATCAAAACCACAACCCACCTCCTCCTGTCCGACTAGGAGACATGCTTTTCTCATAGTCTTTCAGGAGGTTTGAAAAGGCCTGCAGCTTGTCCAGCTTGGTCCCTGTAGCAACCATATCAATTTTGTGTGACCTGAGGTCGTCGAGGAAACAGGCTTACTTCCACTTCGAGCTCAGGCTACGCACATTCAGACAGCCTACCTTAATCCAGAGGGAAACGTTCTCAGCACCACTGAGGCTGAGACTACCCGCTTCGTCTTTTCTAAGGTGGGTTCCATCAGCAAGTCGAACACTTTGGGCGTATCTGTTCACGTATCTCTTGATGATACCTGTTTTTTAGGTCCATAAAAAGATCTTGTATTTTCGCTATACTGTTCAGGTTTTTAGGGTTACTTATCCGAAAAATGTTACTCTTTAAATGGTGCTTAATTATCTCCATCATTATATTGTTCAAATTTTTAAAAACTAAGGTTATCCTTTCTTCTAAACTGTGTGTTATTTCCGCTTCTAGATGAAATAAATTTTCTTCTTTTTCCTTTCCTCCGGGTAAATCTTTTTCCTTTCCTTTTTTGGAGCCGCCTCTTTATTTGGTCACTCCGTTACCATTTTAGGCCTTTTTCGCGACACCGTTTTGAAGTTCATTTCTTCTACTACCGGTGTGTCATTTCGGCCGGTTTGTTTACAGGTTCAATTTCGCGCGGTCGCCCTCCGTGTAACAGCCTCCGTGACCGGGGGTGCCGCTTCCTCTGTACTTTCTTCTTGTTAATTTTCTTGTGGTTTTTTCCTTTTGTGGAAGGGAGCATTTTGACCTCAGGTGCCCCTTTTTTCCATATTTGAAGTACTTGGATTTCCTCCCCTCCACTTTTAACACGATATCCTCTCCGAATAATATCTTTTCGGGTAACTTTTCTAGATCGACCGTTGCAGCTTGTACCAAGACCTCCAGTGTCTGTCCTCTACAATTTTGCGGTGCATCTCTCGTTATTTGGATTAAGTCCAAGTCATTTCCACCTCCGGTGGGATATTTTTAATTTTACGTCCCAGATATCGATAATTTTTTTGCCTTCTCGATCGATTCAAACCTTGCCTCTACCGTTGCGAATCTGTACCACGCGTTAGGTACTTTATCTGGCCCATTACTGGCCCGAGACACCTATCAATTTAACTCTCTTCTAAGTGTTCAAAATGCTTTTTTTCTGCGTTGTACGTTTTATAAACAATTGTACACTCTTCAGTCCTGTTCAAAATTTCGCCGGAGGAGGTGTGGTGGTGGTGGGGGGCTTAATCCTGCTTTCAGCGTTTTCCTCACAAATCATTCAGTATAAAGCCTGAATTTCGTCTTTTTTGTAGGTCAATATTTCACTTCCTCTCACAACGGAGGTAAAATTTCTCTTTTCTTCAACAGAAGTCAATATTTTCTCTTCAACAGAAGACATTTTCCAAAAAATTTTCACAATTTCACAAAAATAGTAATAACAAAACACGTTCCACAATGGAACGCAGTCTGCACAAAGGTAATAAACAAATCCTTCTTCCGTGGAGGAGAACAACAATTTCAACAATAAATATATGTAAAAACAGTTCAATAATATTTCTCTTACGGGAAACCACAACAAAAATTAACAATTCCTGCAAGCAACCAAAACACTAACCTTACAGTATAATAATAATTATACCTTATTCTTATACCTTACAGTATAATAATAATTATACCTTATTCTTATACCTTACAGTATAATAATAATTATACCTTATTATTATACCTTACATTATTATACCTTACAGTATAATAATAATTAACACACTCAATAACAGCTCAAACACAAGGTTCTCGCTTACTGATTTTGCTGTACCAAATTCTAGTATTTATAACTATACAAAACCAGCTAAAAGGATAGATATATTGTTGAGAACAATAGATTTCGTTGGGGGGTCTGTCATCACTATTCTCGCTTTTGGTGAAATAGAAGAGCTTAGAAGGGTCAAGGGGCAAAGACATTATTCTGCTTAGCAAAGGCATCTGGTAAAAATGTGACTGCTGTCACTCACAGAAAAACTATTGTTTTGGCGTGAAGCCACTACAGATATGCATCAGAATATCTTGACGAAAGGAAAAGTGGCTTATCACTGATTTATTCATGTGTCATGATTTATCTCCCAAAACTTGGTTGAATTAGATGTATAATAAACAAAGGCCTGTGTCTGTCGGCTGGTTTTATGTGGATGGAGGATGGTAATAATGGTAAGGCACATGCTCCAGAAAAGTTAGAGTGAGTCCCAATGAAGATGCTAGAAAGTGGTAGGCATAGACTGTCAAAGAGTGAAGAAGGCACTGACTGAAAAACGCAGAAGGAATTCAAATCATACATATTCAAAAGTTAAAAGTAGATCAATAAAACAAAGAACGTGAATGGGTTGACTAGAATTTCACATAAGATGCTGAGGAAGTTGATGGTTGACTCTCATAAATTTCTCAGTGCAAATCCATGGAACAATGAAGAGAAGCTTGCAGAAACATTCAGACTGAATCCAGATTTAGTCGCTTCATACGCAGGCTGTATGTGGCCCTTTATGGTTTTGCAG
>NW_026297100.1:3418-5143 GCF_001194135.2 Octopus bimaculoides
CATAGCAATTAAAATTTCGTTTCTTTTTCTACCTGTCTGTCTATCTGTGGCAGTCACTCTCTCCCTTCCCCACACACACTCTCTCTCTCTCTCTCTCTCTCTCTCTCTCTCTCTCTCTCTCTCTCTCTCGCATATAATCATGTTTTATCTCGATTAAGGTTCGATGGAACGAGACATCACACTGTACATGAGGTTTGTTAAATTATTATTATTTTCTTTTGTATTATGACCTCGTTTATGTTGAAAAATGTTATCTCATGAATGCACATAACCTAGCAGTTGGGTTACATGTTATGTCCTTGACCCAGTTCTCTATTTCATGTTTGTTTAGTCCAGTTGAAAATGGACCTCACTCAGGGCTTCACTCACAACCAGTCCACAAATCGTGTTAATATAAAATGTAAATGGCCCTTAAGGGCGAGGATACACAGACTGTTGATGATGCACTCTAAAGTTTCTAATATCTGTGGCAAGTGAGAAAAATACTGGATTCAAAGCTGAATGCCAGTAATATAATTTCAGCAATAAACCCACACGCAGTCACAGTAGTTCAGTATGGCTGTGGAATTCAGAAGTGGACAGAGAATGAGCTAAAGGAGTTGAACAAAAAGACAAGAAAGCTCCTAATAATGTATGGAGCGCATCGTCCATGTGCAGACACATGAAAAGAGTAAATGGAGGAAGGGAACTGATAAGTGTGGAAGACTGCAAACGTATCAAACTTGACAGCTTAATGATATACCTGTCCTAAAATATGGCAACTTTGCTTGTGTCAGTTATGGATGAGGGCATGTTGAAAGCAGAGAAAAAGGGAAAAAAGTATATAAAAAAGGACATGAAGAAGCACTATGCAACAAGGGACCACACAATCAGTTCTATGTAGTCACAACTGAAGTTGCTGGAGAACAAGTGGAACTGATTGAAGAAAGAAGTACTGTGAAGAGAGACTGGGAGCACCATACTAGTAGCACAAGATAAAGCTTTGAACACAGATTGGAGGGTCAACCTTAAAAATGAGCAAGTGTTTCCACTGTGACGAATTTGTACAGGTGCAATATCCTGACACCCTACATAAGACCGTAGATGGAAAATGAATTAAACCAACGTGTATATGTAGGTTAATTGTGAAGTCAAAGCCGTAACTACTAAACAGCATTTCTTTGTAATAATGGTTTCAAATTTTGGCACAAGTCCGGTTATTTCGGAAGATGGAGTAAGTCGATTACATTGATCCCAGTCTTCAAGTGGTACGTGTTTTATCAACCACTAGCAGAAGTGCCCGGCGTTGCTCGGGGCTTAATTGTTTTTAAAGTACTGTTGATGATTGTACTCAATTATGACTATTGAGGATAGTGAATCCCCCATTCTCAGGCCGCCTTCGTCTGTACAGTGGATATCCATCACCAGCGGTCTGGTTCTCGTCCACGAAACTCTTTGGGTATCGTTTAGAGCACACATGGTCTTTGTGGCACGAGGAGAATTTTTGAAAACCGGGACCGCACGGACCATGCACCATGTGTGCCTTGACAATGTCGTACAGCTGTCGGTCAACAGTGGGGTTTGGGATTTCTGCTTTGATGATTTCATCTATAAGTGTAGGGTCTATTTTGGTGACCAACCAAACCAAAATGCGTGCGTGTGGCAACCCTCTCTTCTGCCACTCAACAGTATACATGTGGCACTTAACAGGGCCAAAAACCTCCCTTTTTTATTAAATTAATTGGC
>NW_026297100.1:6839-8822 GCF_001194135.2 Octopus bimaculoides
AGCAGTGATAGCGGCAGCGTTCGTAGCAAGGCGAGTCGCCCGTTGTTCCAAACGTTTGGAAGACCTTGAAGCAGCAGTAGCAGCAGCGTTTGTAGCCAGGCGCGTCGCCGTTTTTTCCGGGCCCTCTGTAGCTCTGGAAGTAGCAGTACATGAAGCCAAGAATATTAATTGCGATTGTTTAATCGAAGAAATTTTGAATTGTGTAAATGTATGAATTTTAAACATACACACACACAGAGTAGATTTGCCTTTTATAGTATAGATGAAAGGATGAGAGGCAAAGCTGACAGTGGCAGAATTTGAGCCCAGAACACGAAGAGAAATCAAATGGTGCTAAGCATTTTGCACGACATGCTAATGATTCTACCAGCTCGCCGACTTAATATTTCTTTGTGATAATGGCCTATATATATATGGAATTTTTTGGTGTGGTCGTTTTGGGATGAAATGGTTCTATAAAGCCCATGGCTTTATAGAACCTATTGTGGATGGATTCCGACCACCCACCAAGTGAGTAAAAGGTGGACTGACTCATTGTTATAAAACAAAGAACTGTGTGCGATTTGCAGGCAGAGTCGATATGCAGTTCACTGTGAGTCTTTGACATAGAGCGGCGAGTTTCGTGCAATAGTAATGGTAGTATGTCGTGTTTATATTTTCTTCCTCCATGCTTCGTTATATTATATATCAAATACAAGGATATAAAAGTGGCGATGAGTTGTTCGAAGCTTGCAATAAATGTTTGAATTTTTTTTTTTTTGGTACGAGAACTTATTGGCTTCCTTGGTGCAGTTGTAACAACAGTTACAGCAGCAATTACTGTCACAAAACAACAGTTTCTGGAATTAATGAAGGAGTCTGAAAATAATTCAACTTCGTACTCGCCAGACAGCGTAGCAAACTCAATTGAAGAATTCAGCTATAATCCAGAAGGGATTACCTTCTCTGCATATTTTCGTAAATACAAAGGAATCTTCAAAGAAGAATGTAAAAGGTAATCGGACGAGACTACTTATGAGAAAGTTATCCCCTGCCGAACACGGAAAATATAGTAATTATATTCTGCTGAAGAAGCCAGGTAAGATTTGGTTCGATGTAACAAAATTTTATCGCAAATTTCCAGTGAAAGAAGTTCCCTGTTCAATACTCACTGGTAATGTTTAAATTTGATCAAAAGAGATGAAGATTTCGTCACCTATGCCGAATTAGTTAACAAAGCGTGTGAGAAATTCAAATTGAATGAGTTAACCCCGGACATGTTCAAGTCTTTGATTTTTGTTCAAGGGTTTTGTCAATCAAAATAACCCATGGTATCAGAAGATCCAGAAGATCCAGACATTATTCGCATAGAACAGTGAGAGGGGAGTCTTAGTTTGATCTTTTGCAACCCTAAAGATTCCGCTGGCGCATTCACAGAAAACAAGGTACAGGGCCAGACTTTAGATCGTGTAGATGTATTTTTACCTACTCCGATGTTTACACACGGCCGGGTATACGTCGCTATGAGTAGAGCAACGGACTCCAGTAATTTGAAATTTAGTGTCGATTAAACAGAAAATATTGTTTACAAAGACGTTTTGTAATCATATTGATATTATTGAAAGGAATATGATTTGTATTTTAAATAAGGAAATTTGTGAACTTTGAATGTATAAGAGTATAAATAAGCGTAAAATAGTGTAAACAACTAAAATAAAAGAATTTCTAAATAACATTTTTTTTCTTAATGCTTTTTATGTAGTGGTCGACGGAAGCTTTGGCTTTCGTTAGGAGTGGTCCACATAACTATTCATGATATAGAGGCTGGGAGCCTATTTCTTCAGTTTGGAAGTGAATCGTCATCACATGTCACTTAGTCGCAAACACGTCATATAGCAGCAAATGGATGCTGTATCTAAGAGGTGTTGACAGTCGGCAGTCAAGCGAAGAAAGGAAGAAAGATCATGGCTGGCCGGACACTGGTCACGTGGAAGGAGGAGAGAT
>NW_026297101.1:0-240 GCF_001194135.2 Octopus bimaculoides
AAGTGAATGTAGTATGCTGGCACAGGAAGAATACAAGAAAAGACATGACAGTCTAATTCACTGGGATTTGAAAATACTGATAAATGGTATGTACATGAACTTAGTAAAGTACTAGACAGTAAGAAATATAAGATGTTGTGAGACTTTGATATTCAGCTTAACAGAGTAATAAAATCTAGAAGACCTGATTTAGTAGTAGTAGTAGACAAAGAGAATAGAAAGTGCCAGATAATTGACTTT
>NW_026297103.1:0-494 GCF_001194135.2 Octopus bimaculoides
AATTCATAGGAAAAAATAGGTGTTATATGTCGTAATTAATTATCTAAACAGAGCTTGTTATATTTGATATGAACTTTACGAAATATGTACAATATGTGTAAAAATGTATAAAATGGAACTAGTTACATCATTGTCTTAATATATAATAAATAATAGTAAATAATAAATAATAATATATAATCAGATATCGAGATATTTTGTAAATAAGAAAAGTTTTATTGTGTTGATGTATGGCGAAAATAATAATAATTTTTTGTTTTTATGGAAAGGAAATCTAAATAAAAATAAAAATAAAAGATTGTGTGAAATTATGAGCAATGTAGGGGAGATAACAATTGAAATAGTTGGATATTCTATAACATTTGTTTATAGTTACACAGATGTACCTAGATTTACATATATATACGCAAATACACGTACACACAGATATAGAAATAGGTACACATATACATATGTGTATATATACGGATACACCTATATATGATAGAAAATAG
>NW_026297104.1:0-137 GCF_001194135.2 Octopus bimaculoides
GGGAAAGGGTGTTTCCAAAGGTGGATAAAGATTCCTGGTATATTATTATTATATATATGCATATGTATGTATATATGTATGTGAGTATATGTGTGTATATGTATATGTATGTATGTATATGTATGTATATGTATGTA
>NW_026297104.1:166-322 GCF_001194135.2 Octopus bimaculoides
ATATGTATATATATATATATATGTATATGTATATATATATGTATGTGTATGTATGTGTATATATACATATATGTATGTGTGTGTGTATATGTATGTATGTATGTGTATGTGTATATATATATATACTAGCAGAAATACCCGGCTTTGCCCGGGTTA
>NW_026297105.1:0-260 GCF_001194135.2 Octopus bimaculoides
AGATAATAACAATTCAAAGTAAATAACTCTGAAAAAGGCTTTTGTGCGTTACCAGAGAATATTACCCTCAGCGGCGCTAGTGTTAGTATATTCGTGAATAAATCACTAACCGAAATAAGTGGATCTATTGTTTTGGAAAATACTATTTAACTGTTAAAGCGTTGGATAAACTGGATAAATTGCGAAAATAACTCTAAAGGTTCAAATACGAAGAAATAAGCATGCTCAATTTGATTTATACCAAATGAGTTAGGAAAATG
>NW_026297106.1:0-386 GCF_001194135.2 Octopus bimaculoides
GTTTTTTAGTCTCGTCTTTCGATAAGCAGTTGCTCCCACAAAGCAAATTAAACAAAATTTGGGATCTTGCGGTGGGTCAAAATAGGTAACAGAAACACGAGAGTAAAATCAAAAAGGAAGGGCTGCGTAAATCAAACGTGGACAGGAAACACACAAGAACACGTCTTCCTTCTTCCAGCTACAACGGAGAGAAAGAGAGAAAGATGGCCGATGATAGCGTGGGAGCCACGTGAACAAGGGAGAATGACTGAGGGAGAGAAAGTGACAGAATAATAGGATAGAATAGTGGGAAAAGAGTAGGTAAAAAGAAGAAAGAAAAAAACGAAAGAGTAAAAAGATCATATAGCGGGCGCATAGCAAGGGAGAGAGAGAGAGAGAGAGAGAGA
>NW_026297107.1:0-241 GCF_001194135.2 Octopus bimaculoides
ATCCATACCCTATCCCAATGTCTAAAAGTGAAAATGAACGGCTGTTTTGTCCATTTCCGCACACGTAGATTTATAGTGAAAGAGCAAAAGGACCATGGTAGGTGAATCCCTCACCACGAAACTCGATATGCTAAAAATAACAGTTAAATGTCCGGAGAATTTTTGTGGTTCATTTACGGAAATGAACTTGTGCAATGTTACACCTCTGAATTTTTTTTAATTGTGATAATGAATCAAGGGG
>NW_026297108.1:0-751 GCF_001194135.2 Octopus bimaculoides
ATTCGAGTTACCTCTATTTCCAGGTCTTTGTATTTTGATAGTTTCTCCATCAAAATACAGGAAGGAGACCAGTGAATTACATCGATCCCAGTGCTTAACTGCTAGTTATTTTGTCGACCTCTAATGTATGAAAGGCGAAGTCGAGCTCGGCGGTACTTGAACTCAGAACATCAAGAACCAGAATAAATGCCGCATAGTATTTTGTGCGGCATTAATTGAACGCATCAATTGATGACTTGCGTTCTTTCCCATAGATCCCCATCTATACTTTGCTCCAGTAGTGTTGTACATTCAGCCTCATTGTAATATCTGAAACAAAACAGTTTTTTTATGTTTTTGTTTTTTCATAATTGGCGAAATCGATATGATGGTCGTCTGGCAAATATCCATAACAATAATAATAATAATAATAATAATAATAATAATAATAATAATAATAATAATAATAATAATATTGTTATTATTATTATTATTATTATTATTATTATTATTATTATTATTATTATTATTATTATGAGTGAGAGAGCAGTGCATGCCATCAAAGTGACACTGGAGTAAATTATATGAAGCCCATTATACCCATCATGACTACCCATCTGATAAGGGTACACCAGGCACATGCATCATAACCATATCTACGCGACACGGTGATCTCATATCAAAATAAATAACGCATGACCTCGCAGGTGGGGCCCAGTTAGAGTTTTCTTCAGCTCGAGTAGCCCATCCCGTTCAAAAGGTCCCTGAATAA
>NW_026297109.1:0-329 GCF_001194135.2 Octopus bimaculoides
TAAGGCAAACTGGAAACAAATTGAAAAAGAGATCCTCAAACAAAACTGGCCTAAATGTCTCTCCTCACCAAATATCGACATGAAACTTCAACAAATCATGTCTGTAATGCAAGTCATATGCTACAAAAGTATCCCGGAGAGAAAGGCCACTGTACACAAGAACAACATCGCCAGGGAGAGGAACATTCTTATGAGACGGTGTACAAAAGTTTGAAATCGCCTCAACAAACAAATTGAAAGAAGTGAAAAGTCCATCCTGGAAATACAACTGCTGGAGATTATAAAATCTAACCCCAGAGCTTTCTACAAGTTTGCCAAAGAAACAGCTT
>NW_026297110.1:0-221 GCF_001194135.2 Octopus bimaculoides
AAACGATGATGATGATGATGATGATGATATATATATATATATATATAAGATAAATATAAAGATATATATAGAGATAAACCTCTGTACCTGACTTTTGTTGACATGGAGAAAGCCTTTGATAGGGTCCCCCAATCCCTTATCTGGTGGTCAATGAGGAAACTATGGATAAAAGAATGATTAGTGAGAGCTGTGCAAGCCATGTACAGAGACACTGTCAGTAA
>NW_026297111.1:0-292 GCF_001194135.2 Octopus bimaculoides
AATAATAATAATAATAATAATAATAATAATAATAATAATAATATAAGAACGTTCAGTTTCAAATACTCAAAATATAGCAACGGTATATAAATCATATTTGAAACATGGACGAATTTCTATCATATCAAAATAACTGTTGGAAAGCGTCGAGTCATACATGGAATGAATTAAAACTTGAAATGGCTGCATTTCAAATATCTTTCTTACACAAAAGTAGAGCTATGTGTTTTACATGTGTGTATAAGTGAACACGTGAACATGTTTGTATGTGAGTGTGTGTATATGCACACAC
>NW_026297112.1:0-523 GCF_001194135.2 Octopus bimaculoides
AATTTAGTCCATCTAATCAGATTTCGTTTTCAACATGTTTCTCTCTCGATTAACCGTGTGTTAATTTCGATAGCATCAAATTATACAGGAACTGTCAACATTAACGAAATAACATATCCCGCATTCTTATGGTCTCCTATCTATTTTTTGAGATGGAAGATGATTGGTGATGAGCGTAATATCCACTTTACAACATCATACATTCGTTAGATTGCTAGAACATACTACATCAATAAATGCATGCATTATTATAGTCTTCATACACAGATACATGAATGCATGCCTACATACATATAAGCATACATGCATACGTCTTCATTCATACATACATACAAACAAGACTTTATAGATCCCTACACTCATACATTCTTCTACATATGAATGCATCTATATTATACGTACGCTTGCATGTACACACGTGTCTGTGGATGTGTGCTTATGTGTGTAGCGAATGCATATGTGTATGTGTTTCGGTAAGTGTGTATGTCTGTGTGCGCAGGATTGTCTGTGTGCGCAGGATTGT
>NW_026297113.1:0-457 GCF_001194135.2 Octopus bimaculoides
TTACATCATAAGGGTTTTTTCGTTGTAAGGCTTTCTTTTTTAGTTGGTTTTCACCTAGCAAGACTTATCGCAGATGGCGTAATAAGTCACACCCAGACAAGGTCGGGTTATAATGCTAGTGATAATATAAAAATATGAAAAATAAAAAAGATATTATATGGTTAATTATTCTGTATTGGGATCAAGTTATGACTAATATTATTAAGGAGACACTTAAAATAGTAAAAATGGCTTTTAAAAAGGACAATAGTTATTCAAATATAGTTTCCAATAAAACCATAAGACTGGCACTGAAGTAATTTTACATTTAGTAAAATGAAGTATTGAACCCCTAACTCCTGAATCAAATAACCACACAATTTTATTTCTAAAGCACTTGAATAGACTATATAAATAATTTTTTTTAAAAATAAATAAAAAATAAAAAATAATGCAATAATTTAAATAAAATAAATAT
>NW_026297114.1:0-323 GCF_001194135.2 Octopus bimaculoides
TACATACATATATACATAATGCATACATACATAAATACATACATACATATACACACACCTATATATAGGAATGTATGTGTGGGTTTATTTGCGTGTATATGTGTGCGTTTGTTTATTTATATATGTGTGTGTACGGAGCGAGGAACGTTGAACAAAAACAGAAAACTTAAGAAAACAATAATGCTTTTCTTATGTGCGGCATATCGTTGAGGAGAGGATCTAACGTTAACATTACAACTGTAGGTTAAACCATCACGGAGTGAGTAACATGCTGATCTACATAAAGAGAAGTATAGAGTTGAATTTATGAGTGATTACGTCTC
>NW_026297115.1:0-237 GCF_001194135.2 Octopus bimaculoides
CATATTCACACACTAAAAAGTAAATGTGCATATATAAAAACTGAATACATAGACATAAAAAAATAATAAACTGTACATTCGCATACGTATTAAACTCGAATGCTTTTCCACATGAAAAGAGAAGAAAGTGTTTCTTTCTGAAAGTTTGCTATTGTGCAACTAGGAACGTGGGTTTGTTTATTAATTCTTGTTTGTTGTTGTTGTTGTTGTTGTTGTTGTTGTTGTTGTTGTTGTTGT
>NW_026297116.1:0-281 GCF_001194135.2 Octopus bimaculoides
CTTTTCTGTTATTTATTTGTATTCGTAAATGTACAATTGTTTTCCTTCTGTTGGATTGCCAAAAGGTATTCTGTTATACGTGTATAATTCTTGTATACATTTGTTCGCCTTTCCCAGAGGCTTAATGCTTTTAGCTAAAGTCCCTGGCACTCACCAGATTCGAGCAGTCTCAGAAGATGAATGAGGGAAAAACTGCACAAAGACTTTTCGGACACTGACCGAAGAGGAAATCGGCTGTGAATGATCCAAGTTTCTTGTTTTTGTCCTGTTTGCCATTTGTT
>NW_026297117.1:0-317 GCF_001194135.2 Octopus bimaculoides
TAATAATAATAATAATAAATATAATAATAATAATAAATAATAATAATAAATAATTGTGTTTATGCGAACAAACAAATAAAGAAAACTTGATTCTGTTGAGCCTGGAGATGTGTACAGATGAATGGATGATAGTTAACTAAAATTGTGCCATGTAGGAACTGTTGGTTTATTTTGTGCTATTGCAAATGTGTATGTATGTATAATCTGTATATGATCTCTATAATCTATATATGTATGTATAATGTTTGCAAGAGTGGCTGTATATGATATAAGTACGTGTGGTTGTATGTGCTTGTGAGAATGATTATTTACGAGTG
>NW_026297118.1:0-246 GCF_001194135.2 Octopus bimaculoides
ATTTTTCCATTTTTCTCATAAACAAACAAAAAAAATATCCCGTACATATGATACAACCTTTGTTTAAATAACATATATCTGCCACGTAAATAAGCGAGAATATTTCACGGAATTGTACTTAAGCGCATGCGTTAACTGATAGGTGATATAGAAAAAACGTAGTTTAATTTTAAAAAATACACTTTTCACCATCCAGTTACCACCGCCTCCATCTCGACTACCACTACCATCATCATCTCTCTCTCC
>NW_026297119.1:0-231 GCF_001194135.2 Octopus bimaculoides
CCTGAGAATTGAGATTGCTAAGATGTGGCAGCTACGAGAGTCAAACATAAGGGTTATCCCTATTGTCGACCAATCTGAAAGAACATCTGAAAACCTTAGAAATACCCTACAATCTAGATGTGTTGCAAAAGTCGGCATTACTTGGAACTGCACGCATATTGCGTGAAGTACTGTCTGTTTGAGGTCTTTGTGATTTGACGTCTTTGTGATTTGACAAACAGTACAAACCCC